>NC_079202.1:16494421-16759421 GCF_026745355.1 Beta vulgaris subsp. vulgaris
TTCCAACTTCCCCGAGGTAATCTTCAAATCTCTAGAACAAAAAGAAAAATTTCAGAAATTGAAACATAGAAATATTGTTCCTACTAGATTTGTTGATTCGCAATCTCTACATACATTGGGAATATTTAATGATACAAAGACTTTATTTAGGGTGTTGGGTACTATGTTTGGCATGTTTTTCTGGACCTATAGGCACCTAACCCTCGAATTTCTGAGTTCCCTAGAAGTAGGGAATAAAAATCAGGTGCTTCATTTTCGCCTCATGAATGAGGATAGGGAATTAACATTGAGCCAACTAGCTGCTATCTTTGGCCTACCCCTAACTGGGGAACATCGTCACCCCCAGAACTTCGCATAAACACACTTTGGACGGCCTTTACGGGAAGATGAGGTAACACCCAATATGTCTGCCGATCATTTGCACTTCCCAGTCTTCGCACTTGCAGCATTTCTGGGATGACACTTTTTGGGCGAGCTGAGCCCCACTCCTGTAAAAACAGGAGATTTTTCTGATGGGGAGCTATTTGTTTCCCGAGCTTGATATGTTTGTCTCCGCAGCTCAAACGGACCGCCACTAGCTTGCCTGCCCAATTTGAGATGGTAGTGTCAGGGGACAACCTATTGTTGTAGGTGGACTTATAACTGCTATTGCTGTTCACTTTGGTTTTGTGCCTGACGTTAACAATGCATGTTAAGTTGGCAGATATCATGATAATGCCAAGTGGATCACTGCCCAGTCGGCCAAACAAGTTTAGGTGGTACATTGCCAAGAAGGAGTCCATCCTTCTTCCTGACCGCGCCCAGACCCGCCTTGAGCCTGGAGTAGGTTCCTACCTACTTCCTTTGCGGGGTCAGGAGCCCATTGCTCGACGACCCTTGAGGACCTACCATAGGCAGTCGGCGGGGGAAGCCTCTTCCTCCGCTCCTGAAGACCCTATGATGGCCGCCCTTACTCGCATCGAGCAGGGACAGCAGTCCCTTACCTCACAGATGGGCCGTCTTGAGTTGGGTCAGGCCACCATTCAGACCCACCTGACCTCCTTGGACACACGGTTGACCACCGTGGAGTCCGACATGCACCATGCCCTCTACCCCATCTATCATGACTACTACCACCAGGGGCTTATCGCCCACGACCATACCCATCCGTCTTGGTATACGCCACACGTACCTGACCCCACTGACCACATGGGGGAGGATGCCTTTGGCAATGCTGTTTTTGGTGCTGCAGGTACTTCTGGAGGGGTTTTACTGCTGATATGTCTGACGATGAGACATGAGTCCTCTCTTCTTCCCTCTTGCTGCAATGAGGTCATTGCCGAGTTCAGCTTGGGGGGAGATTTGCTGTAGTAAGTACACCCTCTCTTTTTATTGCTTTTTAGTGTAGTCAGTTTAGTTAGTGTGTTGGTTATAGTTTAGTTTCATTGCTTTAAAAAAGAAAAAAAAAAAAAACATATATTGCTGAAAAAAATACCAAAAATACGAATTGACTGGATTGATATGATCGCTTCCCTGTGCCCCATGATATTCTTTGAAAATGTATTTGGGCTCTTTATCTGGATAGTTGGGTACTTGTGATTGTGATGCTGGAATGTGAACTCTAAAGACCATGACCCTCAATGAGTTTTGATAATAAAGCGCTTATCTTGACTGCATACTTGAACTGGTTAGACTGTGAGGATTCATTTTTGCCAATGGATTCATTTCTATATCCATTCTGTTTTCTTGTGTGTTAGTTCCTCATTAGCTGACTGATCTTGACTTTGACATCGTACGCATTGAGATCTGATGACTTGTGGCAATTGCTGTGATAGAGGCGTTCTTTTGTCTGCTTTTTGAGCCTTAAAGTGATTTTCATGATATACTTTTATCCTCCTTAGCCCTGCTGAGCCTAATGACTGTTTCATGTTACTTAACCTCATTACATGCCCATACCTTCTGTTTTGATACTAATCCCAAGCCTAGCTTGGGGGAGCATATGGTTGAGTTAGCATCTGAGATAGTTTTTATGAGTTACTTTGGATGGAAACGATTGTCTTAAGGTACAAAAATTGAGAAAAAGAAAGAATGAGCAAAATGAAATACATGTGATTATGGGATTGAAAAAATGAAAGAGAAAGAAAGAAAGAAAAAGAAGAAACGAACAAAAAAAATCAAAACTTCTTTCTTTTCCAAGTGCTTGCAAAGAAAAAAATTCAATCACGCTGTTCTAGAATGATTCATTGCAAATTTGGTGATTTATAGAATTGGGAAACTATTATTGGCTATATCCAGGGGATACTTCTAATAACTTGTGCTCCCCTATTCTTGGTTTTCTCCACCACATTTCCCATACATAATCCATACCCATACCTAAGCCCCATTACAACCCCGAAAAAGTCCTCTTGAGCTTGCGCTTATATTGTCTATCGGATTGATGTGGTCAGTTTGTCAAAGTTAAAGAGTACGTTCGCTACTTGAGTCGACATGATTAGGTTGAGTGACATTATCACCTTTCTAAACACATGAGAGTGTGAGTGGGAAGGGTTATTATGGTTGGGATGGTGAGCGATCGGGCACATCTTTTGCCTGCCACAAAATGTCGAGAGGAGTGACACCCCAGTGAGTACCTTTTCAAGATTTGTACGTCATATAAGGCAGCTGCATTGGATTGGTTATTTGGGCGATTGGTAACTAGAGTGATCTGAACAGTTGAACTTGAATTGTGCCTGCTTGAATGATTTGTGAGCCTTATAAAAAAAAAAATTTTGATCTCTGTTTTCATATTTGAAGGGGTGAGGCAATCATATTCTTGTTCATGTCATGATTTTGCTTAGGGACAAGCAAAAGGTTAGCTTGGGGGATTTTGATGTGTCATATTCATCGATTATTTACTCTAATCCCCTTAGTTTTGATAGTGATTTGGGCTCTTTCGAGCTCTTTTCTTGTGGATTTGATGTGTTTGGAGTTCTTGTCGTGTTTTGCAGGTTTTGATGCGGATTTGGTACTCTGTACCTTTATCGGAGTCGCAACACGGAAGTCTAGCAGTCACACAAGGTCCAAGGCGTATCCAGAAGACCGCATGAGCATTTTGGTTGGATTCCACGAAGAAAAAGACAAGTAAATACCTTCGCCCGGTCGACCGGGCGGAGTGGCCCGACCGGGCGAACTTCAACACTTGGGATTTTTCATCCTTTATTTCGCCCGGTCAACCGGGCGATCAGACGAAGAAAAACGCTTACGCGCCCGACCGGGCGGATTTCGCCCGGTTGACCGGGCGGAATTTTCCCTTGGTCGTAAGTTTGCGATCACCGTCGCCCGACCGGGCGGATTTCGCCCGGTCGACCGGGCGGACTCTCAGGACGCGATTTTTCGGGTTTTTTAGCCGGTTTTGTATTTAGTATAAATAGGTTTTTAGTATTTTCGTGGAACCTATCTTATTTTTCTACGTTTTTTAGGGCAAAACACTTAGTTTATTCTCTCTACTTTTGTTGAACTTTTACATTGGAAGATTATATAGATCGTCGATTTCCTTTTCCATCGTTCTTCAATCATTTGGTATTCTTTCTCTACTTAGTTTAATTTTATGAATTCTTTTACTTTGATTATATTTATTGCGTTTAATATCATCATGAGTGAGTAGTCTATTTCTAGGGTTTAGAGAGGGAAGCCATGTTTATACCTTTTTGATTGTGGTTTGATGTTCTTCGATAATTGGATTGAATTAGAATAATTCCTATTGATTTGCTATACTTGTTTAATTCATGTAATTGCGCAATATCATGAGTTATGTTTAGCTAATAAGAATTAGAATCGAAAGATCATATTCATTAGAGGCTTGTTACAATAGGTAGATTTGATTATGCTGAGCGACCGTACTGGCATATGTTAATCTAGGAGTTGTTAATGCCTGACCAAGGATTAGCGAAATATTTCATTTATTCGAACCTCAATCCAAGTGTTGTTGAACTATATTATATTGATTAAACTGGTATAAGCATGGTGGACCGATCGATTGCCCTAGGCTTTTAATTATTTGATAAATTCCCATTTTTCTGCGTTCTAGTTTATTTTAGTTTAGTTATTAATTAATCAATCATTTATTCTCTGCAAATAGTTAGATAATTGACACAAATCTGTAGAACTCCTCTCCCTGTGGATCGACCCGTATTTGCCAGTTTCTGCTAAACAGACACCGTGCACTTGCGGTATATTTTAAAACCCATCAAAAAGCTAGGTCATCGTGAGTATAATGTTACTGGAAATCTGAAGGAAAACCACCTATTCCTGCCCAGGATAACAAGACCATAGCTTCTAACCGTCAAACCCTACTCAACAATCTGGGAGTGCTAAGCCAGGAAACGGGAATGGAAATAGTCAGACCAAGGGGCGCATCTTTGCAATAAATGGTCGTGTGGCCGAGGCCACATCTGATGTGATAGCTGGTACTTTTTCTGTTAATTCTATGCCTGTTAAAGTTCTATTTAATTCAGAAGCATCACATTCATTCATGACTAGGACCCTAGGTGAACGTCTAGGACTAGTCAGTCCAGAATACATTTCTGTCAGTTTTGCATTACCATCAGGAGAAGAATTGCATTGTTCTAAGTTGTATAGGCAGGTACCTCTACTTATAGCAGGAATAGAATTCCCGTATGACTTGATTGAGTATGAGATGAAAGACCTAGATGTCATCATTGGGATGGATTGACTTGGAAAATATAAGGGTCATATCAATTGTGAGGCTCAAAAAGTAATTTTAACCGGACCAAACAAGGTTAGGGTGACTTACAGGAGGGAAGGGAAACAAAAGGGCCTACGGATAATTTCTGGCTTGCAACTACAGTCTTGTATAAAGAAAGGGTACCCATTGTTTATGTGTAGTGTCCAAGAAATAATGGAAGAGGTTGAACCTAGCAAGGTGCCAGTGGTGAGTGAGTTTCCAGATGTTTTTCCTGACGAAATTCCAGGAATGCCGCCAGTGAGAGATCTTGATTTCACCATAGACTTAGTGCCCGGAACAGGACCAATCTCTAAGGCCCCATACCGAATGGCACCTGCAGAAATGAAGGAACTAAAAGTCCAACTGGATGAGCTGTTGGAGAAAGGCTACATCAGGCCAAGCTCTTCACCATGGGGTGCACCAGTACTGTTTGTGAAAAAGAAAGATGGGAGTTTGAGGCTATGCATTGACTATCGGGAACTAAATAGTGTAACTATCAAGAACAAATACCCACTTCCGAGAATAGATGATTTGTTTGACCAACTCAAGGGGGTTGGAATCTTTTCTAAAATAGACCTGAGGTCTGGTTATCATCAATTAAGGATTGCGGAGAATGATATCGCAAGGACAGCCTTTAGGACTCGCTATGGACATTATGAGTTCACGGTGATGCCTTTTGGTTTGACTAATGCACCTGTAGTTTTCATGGTTTTGATGCATAGAACTTTCAGAACATTCTTGGATAAATTTGTTGTTGTTTTCATCGACGACATTCTGGTTTACTCTAAGGATAGGGAGGCACATGAGGAGCATTTAAGACAAGTTTTGTCAAAGTTGAGAGAGCATCAGTTATATGCTAAGCTTTCTAAATGTGAGTTTTGGTTGGAGGAAGTTGCATTTTTGGGCCATGTGATCTCGAAAGAGGGTGTTTCAGTGGATCCCGCTCAGATTCAAGCTGATACTGAATGGCCTACTCCGAAGAGTGTATCTGATATAAGGAGTTTCTTGGGGTTGGCCGGATATTACCGAAGATTTGTGAAGGACTTCTCTAGGATTTCGAGGCCTATGACTAACTTGATGAAAAAGGAGTGTAAATTTATTTGGAGTTCAGAGTGTGAGGAGGCATTTCAGAACTTGAAGAACAGGTTAACTTCAGCACCAGTTTTAGCATTGCCAGATGAAGGTCAACAATATGAGGTTTATAGTGATGCATCGAAATATGGCTTAGGGTGTGTACTGATGCAAAATCGAAAGGTGATTGCTTATGCTTCGAGGCAATTGAAACCTTATGAGGTGAATTATCCAACTCTGATTTAGAATTAGCTGCCATTGTGTTCGCCTTGAAGATTTGGAGACACTATTTATATGGAGTAACTTGTAAGATTTATACAGATCATAAGAGCTTGAAGTACATATTTACTCAAAAGGAGTTGAACATGAGGCAAAGGCGATGGTTAGAACTCATTAAGGATTATGACTTGGATATCCAGTATCATGAAGGGAAGGCTAACGTTGTGGCTGATGCTTTGAGTAGGAAGACTAGTCATTCGATTAACGCAATAATATTGCCAGATCAGTTATGTATGGAGTTTCAGAAGATGAACTTGGAAGTCATGGAGTTGGAAGCGTAGAAGAACTACTAGGTGCCATAGCTCCAACCTTCTATTCTTGATGAGATCAGGGAAAGTCAAGCTGGGGATGATAAATTGGAGAAAATTAAGAAGAAAATTCAAGAGGGCCAAGACTAGACTTCAAAATATTTGATGATGGCAGTGTGAGATTCAAAGGAAGATGGTGTGTGCCTCAGAATCAAGGGGATCTTAAGCAGAAATTGATGGAGGAAGCTCACAATCACCATACCAATGCATCCAGGGGAGATAAGTTGTATAAGGATTTGAAGAAGACTTTTTGGTGGTCAAACATGAAGAAAGAAGTTGCTGAATTTGTGGCTAAGTGTCTTACTTGTCAAAAGGTAAAGATTGAACATAAGAGACCTCAAGGGATGGTCCAACCTTTGGAAGTGCCTAGCTGGAAATGGGACTCTATCTCAATGGATTTTGTGGGAGCCTTGCCCAAAAGTAAGAAAGAAATGATACTATTTGGGTGGTAGTGGACCGTTTGACTAAGACCGCAGTTTTTATACCAATAAGAATACTTGGTCGATGGATCAATTGGTATAGCCTATGTAATTGTAGTGAAGTATCATGGAGTACCAAAGGACATCATCTCTGATCGAGATTCTAGGTTCTTATCGAACTTTTGGCAAAGTGTGCAAAAAGCAATGGGGACCAAGCTACTGATGAGTACCGCTTTTCACCCAGCTACTGATGGGCAAACTGAGAGAACTATTCAGACATTGGAAGACATGTTAAGATCTTGTGTAATGGAGTATCAAGGATCATGGGAAGATTACTTGGATTTGATTGAATTCTCCTACAACAACAGTCATCATGCAAGTATTGGAATGCACCGTTTGAAGCTTTGTATGGTCGAAAATGTCGAAGCCCGATATGTTGGAATGATATAAGTGAAACGATTGTACTTGGGCCAGAGTTTATCGAGGACACCGTGAAGCAAGTCAGGTTAATTCAGGAAAAGATAAAAGCCGCCCAAGATCGACAGAAAAGCTATGCCGATTTGAAGAGGAGGGATGAGGAGTACGAGGTTGGAGAAAGCGTCTTACTCAAAGTTCTCCGACAAAAGGGGTAATGAGGTTTGGAAAGAGAGGCAAGCTAAGCCCAAAGTACATTGGACCCTATAAATTTTGACAGGGTTGGCAAGGTGGCTTATCGTTTAGAGTTACCTAATGAGTTAAGCAAGGTACATAATGTCTTTCATGTGTCACAATTGAGGAAGTATATTGCAGATTCTTCTCATGTGTTGCACCTGAATCTATCGAATTGGATGAGACCTTAACCTATGAGGAAAGACCGATTAAGATCCTAGATAGCAAAGTCCGTAGTACTAGAAACAAGGATGTAAAGTTATTGAAAGTTCTTTGGTCCAATCACAAAACCGAGGAAGCGACTTGGGAGGCTGAGGACGAAATGCGTAGAAAGTACCCAGAGTTGTTCATTAGGTTAGTAGAGTTACGGGGGCGTAACTCCCTTTTTAAGGGGGTAGAATGCGATAGAGTTTCGCGCCTTTTACATTCTTAGAGCATGTAGAGTCGTTATATTGCATCTTACATGTGCATTCATAATTTTAGCATGAAAACAAATATTTTTAAAATCTTTGTAAGTTTCGGGACGAAACTTCTTTTAAGGGGGGTAGACTGTAATACCCCGTATTTTTAGGCATTTATTGAGATTATTTAAAAAACTTTTAAATTCTATCTTCAAAACTCATTTTAAACTATTTTAAAATCACATTGGAGGGAATCATTTGGAGGGAATATAGTTTGAATTTTAAAGGTTATTTTAGTTTTTTAACAGTAGTTGCTCTTGTCATTTCTTATTTATTTAATTAGTTATTTAAACAAATATTTGATAAATAATTTTATAAAATCCAAAATTCATTTTTGGGTAATAAAATTAGATTATACATTTTAGTATGTAATTTTCGGATTTTTTTTTAAGTGTTGTTTTGAAAAAATCGATTCTTTTAAATAAAACCGAAAACTTTAAATATTTAAAATATTTTGTTAAATCTTATAAAATCAGATTTTTATGAGATTTATATTGAGTTAGAAAGTATGATTTTAATTGATTTGGAAGATTTAACAATCTCTTTAAAATCAAACAAAATTGATTTTAGGAAAGAATTTTTAAAGGGAAGAGTTTTTTAAAAAAAAAAAAAACAAAAAAAAAAAATATTTTTGCTGCATTCTACAGCTGCTGCACGGCAGCTTTGTAGCATGTTGCAAAATTTTTAAAATTCTTTTGCCCTAATTTTAATAATTTAGGAAAGTTTTACCTCTTTTCTACCCTAGTTTACACTATAAATACCCTCTAATCCTTCACTTTCTCTTCACAAAAAAATATTGAGATTCCCTAAAGTGAGTGGTCTATTTGAGTAGTTTTAGTTTTTCACCGAGGAGTTTTAGCGGGAGGTTTTGTAAGTACTCTATTTTTTAAAAGTTGTTTTAATTCCTAGTTTTTGATCTTTTTGAGTTTTATAAAAACATGTTTTAATTGTTTGAGCATGAATCATGTCTATAATTAGTTAGTTAGCATAATTTCTTTTAGAGTTCATATATTGTTCATCGTTTTGATTAGAACTGTTTATAATTAATAGGAGGATTTCGTTCGTGAACATTCCCTTACTAGTTGATTTTCTTATTTCGTGAATTATCAAGGTACGTTTACGTGGCTTGATCTTTAATTATTATGTATACATTGGTATGTGTGTTTTAGTATAAATTATATGAATTGGTATATGCAATTGGTTTAATCAAACCTTCTTATCATTTAGGCTAGATAAAATTAAAGCTTGTATTTCTCTTGCTTTGTTGACTGATCGTAGATATGCTAAACCAACCAAATATTGTTTTGTTTGTTTTAGAAAAGTAAATAAAAAAATCAGTTTGCATGTATAATCCATTTTTTTTTATGAAGGAATCCACTTTTGCAAATCAGTGGCTTTGAGTAACTCAAAAATATTAGCATGAGTTTGAGTTTTAAAAGTTTAAATTATCCTTTTTTTTATTCCCTATAATTAAGTTTGTTTATCATAATTCTTTATTTGAATTAAAGGAAAGGTTTACCCCTACATTATTCTTATTACAATTACCCCTTGGCTTTGTTCAAGAAGGGTTCTTCCAAGTCCACTAGTTGGCATTAAGGTTACTCCAATGTCTTTATATTCATAAAGGTATACAGCTTGGGGGTGTGCACACTTAGGATCCGCGGATCAAGGAAAGGGGTTTAAGTTAAGTTCTTATATTATTATTTTCCACTTTTAATGGAATTATTAAAGGAGATATATTCTTTGGTGTTAATGTGAATTTAATAATGGATTGATCTTATCTTTGTTATCACTAGAATTGTGAAATAAAGCATGTTTATGAAAGTATATGAATTATATATTTACAAGTTTACAAGTCTTGCACGTAATTGTACTCAGTATTTCAACTGACTCGTATTTCCTATTTGTTTTGGCTTTGCCCTACTTTCCTTACGGGGAGTAGTTTGCAGGTCTAATGATGATTCATGATGCATGGGAGGAACCTTTTGGGATCATTAGAATTAGATCACTATTTTAGTAGTCTTTAGACATTTCATATTAGTATTGTGGTTTTTGAATAATAATATTATTTTTATAAATAAAGTTAGAAGTTTCCACTGCATATTTTGCGTATCAAGTTATAGTATTGCCAAAATATATTTATATTTGGTGGTAATACCCTTAAGTTTCTCCAAGTATTTTACGAAAGTACAAGTTTTTAAAGTGGAGAAATTTGGGGGTGTTACAGAGGATGGGGTCGACACCTCGAAGAAGGAAGACTAGTTTTGGCTACTAGTGATCTCGAGGGCTGAGGATCCCCATTTTTTCCTTTGCTCGATCCCCACTTTTTCATGTACTCGAGTCTCCTACTAGGGTAAAGGTAGTTCCCTAGAAGGCTTCTTCTTGTATTTAGGCATTTTCTTATTCGTAAACTTCAATTTGATGAATTGCACTTGTATTTCCTTTGATTATTGAAATAAAATTCGCTTTTGCTATTTTGATGTCTCTTTTCGCAATTTTAATTTATGACTTCGAAATTTAATATTTCCTTTGCTCGACTAACTATATAACTCGATATATGTGAAACATATGTTTCAATTTTTTATTGGAAAATTAGTGATTATCAGCTTACATAAGTTGGGCTTATAATCCGCCAATTCGTGTACATAGTTCGAAACATACATAGGATTGATGCCCCTAATTACGATGATAGAAATCTAAACATAGAATTTGCGAAGGTTGTCAACATTCCAAGGTCGTGGTAGTTCTCGACCCTCTTGGTCCACGAGGCAATAGGTGCCTCGTCAAACTACCTTAGTGACACCATAAGGACCTTCCTAGTTGGGTTGCAGCTTGCCAAGTTTTGGCTCCCTTCCCGTGGCTTCAAACTTTCACAATATCCAATCGTTGACTTGCAAGGGATGATGCTTCACTCTTCGATTGAAGAGTCTGGTCATCTAGAGTTTGTAGGAGATGGCTTTAGAAGAGAGTTGTCTCAGGTCTTAGATAGTAGATCAAGATCAACTCGTTTTTCTTCCTCATTTTGATTGTGGTCATAGAAGATGATCCTCGATGAGGGGATCCCAATTTCGACTGGTAATACAACCTTGCGCTCATACAATAGGTTGAATCGTCATTAGACGGATAACAACCTTGTGTGGCAAGTTGGTGTGCATCTGGCACTCTCTCCACTTCTGAACCAAGCTCGATGCATCCTCTTTCAGGGTTGGCAGTAATAGCCAGATCAAAGAGCTTTTGCAGCGATGGTTCTTGCACTCTGATGGCTCCCGCATACCCTTTGGCGGATTTCTCTTAACACGTAATTCCCTTCTTGAGGAGTCAAGCACTAGAGTAGGGGATGGGTGAAGGACTTAATGTATAGCTCATTGTCGTGGTATATGCACCATTAAGTTTGCATCCTTATCTTTTTCGCTTCCAGCTCGCTTAGGGTAATAATTCGTCCTTTAAGAAGCTATAGCCACTATCTCGTCCATCCAAGTTGGACTCCTGTCCAGGGTCGCTACCCCCCTGTTGATACTAGGTTCCTTGAGTACGTCCCACATTATGAGTCTAGGTGATAGATCCTCGGCGAAGCTAGCCAATCTCGGCAGTGCATCTGCTTGCTGATTTTCTAATCGATGGATGTGGATGATGGTAAAACTTGTTCCGTATGTTACTTCGTCCTTTATGTTATTTCCTATGTATGGGATAAGCAAGAAGGTCATGCTGCACTGGCAAGCAAACAGTAGTATTATGTGCATTATATTTATTTTTTAGTGAGCAATTTTCTTAACAGATGATTAACCATATGAGGGACATGTATTACTCTAAAGAACTTCTTTTGGAAGGAAAAACGGTCACTGATTCTATAGATGATACTATTGCGGCCAATAGTATGAATGCATTTGACTGGGAGCCATGGGTCAGTGAGGAACCTACCAAATTATGTTAGCCGTAATTCACCTTCCTCAGACACCCAAATACCAACTCCTCCATGATAAGTACGCTAATATAGTCTTACCAATTGGAGGAGTGCAACAGAGATAATCATCACTTCCAGGGAGTTTGTTAGCCACTATTCTTCATTTTGGCACCGAACTAATGTATATAGAAATAGATGGAGCTTAAAGGGGTAGTGATGCCATTAATATTGACCTACCTAGTCCAGTATCCACAATTTCTTTAGTTGATAGCATGGGATATAAAAGGTTGATCTGAGCCTGATAGCCCATAATATACCCTTCGAGAATGATTATAGGGCTATTGATGAGTTGGAGAATGTTATTGAGGCGGGCTACCCAGAGTTTGAAGTCTTCAGTAACCGAAGGAATATATAGTTTTGTTTCGGCCATGAAACGGCCTAGTTGTCTTAAGAATATTTTGATACACTCAAATGTTCTAGTAGTTGTTATAAATAAGGCCTCATATTTGACCGTGATATATGAAATATGCGATTGCTATGTTTTGAATTAGTTATACTGGCATGGTTATTGAATTGTTTGGTAGATACACGGTTATATATATATATATATATATATATATATATATATATATATATATATATATATATATATATATATAATATATATATATATATATATATATATATATATATATACATACACACCCAAGCAAAGAAGCTAAGGAGTATGAGTTCTATGGTTAAAGGCTAGCGAAGATAACTAAAAACATCACTCAAGTGACAGCTAATCAAAAAACCAAGCAGAGTGAGACTAATAGTTTTAGCGAGGTCTTTAAGAAGGTGGCAGCTGTCAAACCTCCGACTTACCATGGGAAAAAGGACCCCGCTAGCTTAGAAAACTGGATCTGAGAATTCGATAAGCTTTTTTATGCCATAATGTGTCCTGAAAACCTTAGCGTTAATAATATTGTTTATTATTTGAGAGATGAGGCAGACCTATGGTGGAAACAAAGGAAATATGATCTTTTAGAGGATCGGACTTTGCATGGAACGAGTTTAAAGATGCCTTGAGTACTAAGTTTTATCCTCCATACTTAAGGAAGCAAAAGGCTATGGAGTTAACCAATATGAGGACGGGGACTATATCTATTAATGAGTATTATAGCAAATTTTTGGAGTTAATGAGGTTCGCACCTGAGATAGTACCATCTGAGACTTTGAAGGCCCAAAGGTTTGACCAAGGGTTAACCTTAACTCTCCAAAGTAAGTTGGGAGGTGTAACTTTTGAGACTGTTGATGAAATTTATGGTAGAGTTGCTCACTTATATGGGATCAAAGGAAGAGAGCTTGAAGGGACCTCCTCTAGGGAAAAGAGGAAGTATAATAGCAATGGGAACCAATAAAGTGGAGATAAGAAGCCTAAGTCCAATGGTGGATTCAACCAAACTGAGAAAGACAATATATACCATAGTTGGAAGCCTATTGGAAACCAAGGGAATGGGAAGAAAGCTTAGAGAAAATTTTTCTACAAAAGGTGTGATAAGAACCACCCAGGAAAGGATTATCAGAGCAACTTGGTGACATGCCATTATTGTCAGAAATTGGGGCACCGGGAGTATGAGTGCTTTAGAAAAGTTGTAGAAGAACCTGCACTCAAACCTGACCTGAGTATTAAGGCCCCTCAAAATGATCAACAGAAGTTAGCTTCTTCCAATATTGGTGTTACACCAGGGATGGGGAATCAGTCAAAATTAAAGCCAGAGTTTTCGTTATGAACCGTCGTGAGGCTCATAATGTTTATGAGGTAATAGTTGGAACCTTTTCATTGATTCCCCGTCTGTCAAAGTGTTATTTGATTTAGGAGCATCTCATTAATTTATTTCTAGCACTTTAGTAAAAAAGCTCCAGTTAAGCAGTCTAGTGTCTATTTCATTAGAAATTGCACTACCATCAAGGGAGATGTTTAATTGTACTAGGTTGCATAGTCAAGCACCTTTAGTGATAGTTAGGGTGAACTTTCCATCTGACTTAGTTGAGTTTGACTTGTCAGAACTCGATGTAGTTTTGGGGATGGATTTGTTGGGAAGATTCAAGGCTCAATTGATTATGAGGCCCAGAAGGTGTCCTTAGTCGGCCCTAAGAAAGAAAGGGTGACTTATAGGAAGCTTTTGAAGGAGAATGGAGTGAAGATAGTGTCTGCGATGAAAATTCAATATTATGCAAAGAAAGGGTGTCTGTTATTCTGATGTGGAGTTCAGAGGATTGAAAAAGAAGACGAGAATAAGTTGGTCCCGGTCGTATCTGCGTTTCTTGAAGAGATATCGGTGTGCCACCAATTATGGATCTTGAGTTCACCATAGACTTAGTACCAGGAACCGGGCCTATTTCAAAGGCTCCGTATAGAATGGCTCCATCTGAGATGAAAGAGTTAAAAGTTTAGTTGGAGGAGTTGTTGGAAAAAGGTATATAAGACCTAGTTCGTCTCCTTGGGGTGCACCTGTATTGTTCGTGAAAAAGAAAGATGATAGTAAAAGGTTGTGCATTGATTACCAGGAGTCGAACAATGTGATGATCAAGAATAAGTATCCGCTTCCGAGAATAGATGATTTATTTGATCAGTTGAAAGGAGCGGGGATTTTCTTGAAGATAGATTTGAGGTCAGATTATCACCAGTTGAGGATTGTTGAGGGTGATATTCCTAAGACTACGTTTAGGACGCGTTATGGTCTCTATGAGTTCACAATGATGCCTTTTGGTCTGACCAATGAACTTGCAGTGTTCATGGATTTTTTAAGCCATACTTGGATAATTATGTGGTTGTGTTTATAGATGATATTTTGATATATTGAAGGATATGAGCAGTCATGAGCTACATTTGAGGAAGTTTTGTCCACCCTAAAAGAGCATAAGTTGTACGCCAAGCTCTCCAAGTGTGAGTTTTGGTTGGATGAGGTTGAATTTTTAGGACATGTTATCTCAATGGAAGGAGTTTCAGTACATCAATCCTGCTAAGATTCAAGGGGTGCGCCAGTGGCCAACACCGAAGACGGTGTCTGATATAAGGAGTTTCCTTGGGTTAGCTGGTTCCTATCGAAGATTTGCAAAGGATTTCTCGAATATCTCGAGACCAATGACTAGCCTGATGAAGAAAGAATGTAAGTTTGTCTGGACTCCAGAGTGTGAGGAAGCTTTTTCGGCGTTGAAGGAAAGGTAGACTACAATACCTATTTTGGCTGTACCAGATGAAAGTCAACAGTATGATGTTTATAGCAATGCTTCGAAATTTGGGTTAGGGTGTGTATTGATGTGAAATCGGAACGTCATCACTTATGCTTCTAGGCAGTTAAAACCGTATGAGGTGAATTACCCAACCCATGATCTTGAATTAGCTGAAATAGTGTTTGTTTTGAAGATATGACGACATTACTTGAATGGGGCAACGTGTAAGTTGTACACGGATCATAAGAGCTTAAAGTATATTTTCACTCAGAAGGAGTTGAATATGAGGCAGATGAGGTGGTTGGAGTTGATCAAGGGTTATGATCTGGAGATCCAGTATCATGAAGGGAAAATTAATGTTGTTGTCGATGCATTGAGTCAAAAGTCGAGTCATTCAGTTAATGCAATGATGCTGCCCAGTCAGTTTTGTATCGAGTTTTAGAAACTATCATTTGAGGTACTAGAAAAAGGAGGTGTTGAAGAATTTTTGGGTTCTTTATTAGTTTAACCCTTAAACTATGATGAGATTAGGAAGGGTCAATCAAAGGATGAAAAGTTAGAAAATATTCGAGAGGAGATCTAGGATGGCTAAGTGTCAAATTTCCAGATAGCCGATGATGGAAGTATCTGATTCAAGGGGAGGTGGTGTATACCAAGTAATAGAGAAGAGTTAAGCGGAAATTAATGGAAGAAGCCCATAGCTCACCTTATTCAATACACCCAAGTGGTGATAGTTGTAGAAGGACATGAAGCAAACGTTCTGGTGGCCAAACATGAAGGCGAGAGGTAGCAGAGTTCGTGGCTAAGTGTCTCACATGCCAAAAGGTCAAGTTTAAGCACAAGAGGCCGCAAAGGAAGGTTCAGTCTCTGGATATTCCGAGTTCGAAATGGGATTCTATATCAATTGATTTTGTATCTGCATTACCAAGAACCAAGGCTTGAAATGATACAATTTGGGTAGTGGTAGATCGTTTAACTAAATCCGCAACTTCCATACCTATGAAGAATACTTGGTGAATGGATCAATTGGCTAAAGCATATGTGAAGTGGGTGGTGAAATATCATAGTATGCATAAGGACATTGTTTTCGATCTTGATTCACGGTTCTTATCCAACTTTTGGCAGAGTCTACAGAAGGCTTTGGGTACTGATTTGTTAATGAGTACAACTTTTCATCTGGCTACAAATGGGAAAACAGAACGAACAATTCATACTTTAGAAGATATGTTGCAATCTTGTGTTATGGAGTATCAGTGTTCGTGGGAGGTTTTCCTGGATTTGATAGAATTTTCCTACAACAATAGTCATCATGCAAGTATTGGTACGGCTCCGTTTGAGGCTTTATATGGTGAGAAGTGTAGAAGTCCAGTCTGCTGGAATGATATTAGTGAAATTGTGGTGCTTGGACCTGAGTTCCTCAAAGAGACAGTGAAGAAGGTGAAAGTGATTCAAGAAAAGATCAATGCAGCTCAAGATCGGCAGAAGAGTTATGCTGATTTGAAGCGATGGGATGAAGAGTTTCAGGTTGGAGAGAAGGTATTTTTGAAAATATCTCCAATGAAAGGGGTGATGCGATTTGGGAAGAAAGGAAAGTTAAGCCCAAAGTATATTGGACAATATGAGGTGTTAAAGAAGATCGGGAAAGTGGCATATAAGTTGGATTTGCCAAAACATTTAAGTCGAGTGCATGATGTTTTTCATATATCTCAGTTAAGGAAGTATATTCCAGATGTGTCTCCTGTGCTGCAACCTGAGAACATTGAATTAGATAATAATTTGACTTACGAGGAAAGACCAGTAAGAACCCTTGATAGTAAAGTTAGAAGTACTCGAACTAAGGATGTAAGATTAGTCAAAGTATTATGGTCAAACCATCAGCCTGAGGAAGCAACATGGGAAGCTGAAGCGAATATGCTCAAGAAATATCCGGTGTTATTTTTCGAGGTTAATTGTCGACTTAGGGGGTTGTAACTCCTTTTAAGGGGGGTAAAGTGCGATAGAGTTTCACGTTTTTACTATAGTTATTGCATTTTAACGTATTTTTGACATTTTAGACATGAGCATTTGAGTAAGGAACTGCAATTTTGAATTTTAATCCGTTTTTGGAAAGTGATTATGACTTTTTGTCTTAAGTTACGAGATCAAAACTTCTTTTAATGGGGGGTAGACTATAATACCCCATATTTTTGAGTATTTATTTAGGTAAAATAAATATTTTAGGCAAATGATATTTTCGTAATTTCACTGGTTTTAAATTATTTTGGCGGGAATATGGCGCCAACTTGGATTTGTCAAACTTTTATCCTAGTCAAAATTTTATTTAATAACTTTCATTTTAAAAAAACATTTAAAATGAATATCTGAAAACAAAAAAAATTTAAAGCTATGTTATGGCCGGCCATCACCATGTTGGGGGGGGGGTTTTAATTTTTTCAAAACTCCCTAGAAGGTGTAGGTTAAAAATCTTGGTTTAATTTCCTAATTTATGGTGAAGGTTACAAATTATTTAATTTTGGAAGTTAAGTACTGCCTATTCTACTCCTATAAATACCTCATACCTTAAGCCATCTTTTCCACACAAAAACTTTGGAGAATTCATACTCTCTTACTTCAAGGTTCTTCTTTCTCTTCTTATCTATTCTAGTTTTATATTTCTTATTCAAATTCCAATTTTCTTTGGGTTAAGGAAAAAAAAAATATTTTCCATGTTTCTTACTCAAAAATATTATGCTCATGATAGGTTATTCATGTTTAAATTCATGATTAAGTTCATGTGATAAGTTACTTATTAGATTTTTATATTAATGGTTCGTTAGGAGATCGTTCAAGATTAAGACTAAGTGGAGATACTAGTATACTCTTTGTACAAGATCAAGGTACGTTATATAGCTAGATCTTTTGAAATGTGATTTTATGTGATAAACTTGTTTATTGATTTACTGGTTGGATTGGTTTAGGAATTCAGTTTATAATGGTTACAATATATTATTATTCACTCTTGGAAATGAAAAGAAAGAATGATTTTTATCAATCGTTTTTATACATAGAAGTTCTGTTATCATTTTTGAAATATTGAATTATTTTTACAAGGAAAGGTTCACTGGTTTATATGAACTTTGAATGTTCAAAAAGTTGTTTATGAGGAAAGGAGGCTTATTCATGACTTACAAGTCATATTATTATTATTTCCACTTGATTAACATCAAGAGCTTCAAAGTTCACTTGTTGACAATTATAGTTACCCCTTGATATAGCTCTGTGATAGGATGACTAGCTTGGAGGGTGTGCACACAAAGTTCCGGGGAATCGCCAGTATCTTTCTTTCTATTTCGTTCTTCTTTTCTATCGCCCGTAGAAGTTTCGGGCCATCTGTATTCTCGGCCTCCGTTAATAAGTCCGAGATACTTGCTGCTGGGGAAGGTATTTCAAAGATTACGTCTTCCTCCCCAGCACAATGGGAGATGGTAAAACACTATGTAATATAGAAGGGGAGATAAGAAGAGAAATTGTTTTCAAGATTATTTTTGATCCAAGTTGTTTGGAAAGAGTTTGTTCTTAAAAGGATAATTTTGAATTATTATTCAAGTGTTTCGAAAGAGTTTGTTCTTAAAAGGTTATTCTTCAATTATTATTAAAATATTTGAAAATAATTTGTTCTTAAAGTATTATTCTTGAATTCTTAGTGATGGAGTTTTTGAAATGAAAAAAAATATTGCGAACTAATAAATGTGTTACTTATCTAGTACATTTCGTACTCAGTTTTATACTGACACGTATTTTTCCTTTTCCTATTTGGCTTTGCTCTGTTTACCTTTTTGGTAAGCAATTTTGCATGTGAATTTTGGATGTGCATGGGAGCATACTAAGAAGGGCGTCTTTACCTAGCTAGATTAGGGTGTTTTATTTATGCTGAGTTTTGAGACAGTATTTACTTTTATTAATAAAGAAGTATTATTATTTTTGGTTAAAGTCTTTCGCTGCAAGTTATTTTGTTAGTTAGTAGTTGGTTGAAGCGTGTTAGTCACATGGCGGTAATACTCCTAAATTACTCAAATATTATTTACTAAATTATTTATTTAAAACCGAGTAATTTGGGAGTGTTACATATATAAATTTTTGTGCGAGGCTCATTGCCTCGAAGAAGTTAGAGGCTTCGCTTTCTGCCAACTTCAATTTGAACCTCCTCGAAAGGAAGAGTCGCGATATCGACGTCGTGAAAGTCACTTTTTCCTGTAGGTCCGATAGATTCTTCGTTGAACCTCTTGATGTATTCTATCAACTCCTCGTTCCTCTGTTGCCTAATAGACATCAATGGATGTTGGTCTTGTGATGTATCCTTCTAGCTATGAAGTTTTGCTTAAACACAATCTCGACAAAGGCAAAGTGTGAGATGCTCCCATGGGGAAGTTCAGTAAACCAGGTAAGCGCGAGCCTCGTTAATGTTGTAGGGAAGAATTTGCACCACACGAATTCCCTCCCTGTCTGTACACTCATTTTTTCCTTTAAGGTTGTGAGATGGTCATTAGGATCCGTAGTTCCTCCATAATGCTCAATAGAGGGAACCTTGACTTTTTGCAGGTTGGGAGTTCGTATCATCTCTTCATTAAAAGGTGTGATAAAACCCAAGTTGTCGAAATGAGCATTGGAACGCTCACTAGGACTAGAATTACTCGACTCTTCTTCTTCATGACTCGTGCTACCCTGCTAGGTTATGGGACTGCTTAACCTGCCTGCCTTGAGTGTGCTCGACACTTATTCAATACATTTTGAGCATCTCGGGTGTCGTTCCTAAGAGCCCGTTCAATTATGACATGACGACAGTCCTCCTTTCCAACAAGACATCGAGTCGAGGTTTGAGGGGTCTGAGTTTGAGGTGCTTGGGTATTTGGCTGAGGTGCCCGAGTTTCTAGTTAGGGCGTTCGAGTTTCAGGTAGTTGTCCTCGACCATTTTGTCCTAAGGTTCCTCGAGGGAGGGGTGGTCTGCTCGAAATACCTTCACTCCCATTCTGAAGGCTGTACACGAGGGCCCTTAGGCTACGCTCGAGGGTATCGTTAAACTGCTCTGCTAGTTACTAATTGTTGGAGGTCCTGTTGGGTGATCGGATTGGGACATGGTTGCTCGTATCGGGGAGCCTCGATTCGAGAGAGTACTACCAGCTCTCAAGGTAGTTTTGCATTAACAGCACTGACCGCTTCTCGAGGTGCGATTTCCTCGAGGATGTATGAGTTTCTCTCTGAGAGTATCGAGGCCTTCGAGGGTCCCCATGTCGTTTCGTGAGCCATTTCGGGGGGAGGGGTCCTTTCTTGGCGTGGTGATTTCAGAGGTTATCTACCTCTACGTGTTCTACGAGCTTTAGCCATGGCTTTCTGTTTGGTTATCCCCATAAACATAAGCAACCTATTTCGGGTGAAAACTTATAGAATATGGGGATTAGTCAAAGGTGTGTATTATAGATTGTAAGAGGATTCCAGATGTCTGGAGAATACCATGATACATGCAAAACAAGAGTTATACTACCCTGTAAGTGATTTCGGGATCGCCCCTCCGACACTCAAGTTAGTACTGGTACTTGAAGTCTAGTAGAGTGGTGGGTGTAGTATCAATTACCTCCATAAATCAGGATTTGTTCCCTATTTATAAGCGTTGGGAATCGTGAAACCTGAGTGTCAGGCTCGATCTGAGCCTCGATTGGGCTAGTCTTTCCGTTGAGCCGGCCTCCTAGAGGCCGCGGGGGCAATATCGTTATTTTACCTTGGATATGTAGTCCCATAGGCATATTGGGTCCAAACAATAAAATTGAGAAAGGATAACGATTTACCACTTTTTATCTTCTAACCATTGTGGTGAACTTCAATTCCTCGATGGGTGAAGGTGGTGTAAAAAGAAAGGGTGTTATATGGAATTCGATTGTTCAAAACAACTATGAGTGACATCTTAAATTGAACTAGTTTCTCAGTACACGCATTGCACGAGATTTATAATATATATCGATAGGTTGTTTTGAAGTGTCAATTTTTTTTGGCAAATAATATATAGGAGTACAAGGTATGATTTATTTTGCCTTATATGGTGTCAAATATGAAAAACAAATGTGTGGAAAGAATTTAGAAAGAAAAGAGAGTGCGTCTTGGATGTAATATGTTACATTATAATTTATTGTTTAACATCTCACATGCATGAATTAGTATGAGTGTTTCATATCATTATTACTCATTTTGTTATTATTGGTGTATTCCATATCATTTTGGAGCTATCTCATGCCACTTTTCATAAATTTGTTTCATGTCATTATGACTGACCTTTTTTTTTTTTACTTTTTAAAACAAGCTCCAATTACACCTGTTTCTATTTAACGTACATGGTTTGCTTTTCAGTAGAAACAAGGAAAAAGTGAAAAATTAGGAGAGAGAGGAAAGGAATTATGAAAACTGGGGAATGAGTACAAAAAGTAAATAAAAAAATTAGAGAGAGAAAAACGGGGTAGGTGGGAGGTTTAAAGTGGTTAATTTATTTGGTGATGGATCATATGGGGGACAAGAGTGGGAAATAATAATTGATAATATTACCTTATATAGATTAAGTAAAATTGTATCCATTAATAAGGGATGGTACGAAAAGGAAAACG
Organism: Beta vulgaris subsp. vulgaris; assembly: GCF_026745355.1. Lineage (NCBI taxonomy): Eukaryota > Viridiplantae > Streptophyta > Magnoliopsida > Caryophyllales > Amaranthaceae > Beta > Beta vulgaris. Next base: position 16,516,056 of record NC_079202.1, read on the forward strand.
TGTAGATTAAAAAGGAACAGAGGTAGTATCATTTTGGAAATGTTTCATGTCGTTGTCCCGTATTTTATTATCATTTGTCAACTCCTTATGTACTAATATCGTTATTACTCGTTGTTGTGTCATTCTTACTCATCTTTATGTCATTGTTTTAGCAAACATGCATCATTTCCCCCTATTTTATTATTATTTATCAACTACTCATTTACCATACCATTATTACTCATTTCTATGTCATTTTATTCATTCTTATGTCAGTTTTAGCAAACTTGTATCATTTCTCCCTATTTTATATTATTTGTCAATTCCTTATGTACTATATTATTATTACTCATTTATGTGTCATCTTTAATCATTCTTATGTCATTTTTTGGCAAACTTGTATCATTTTCACCTATTTTCATTATCATTTTTCAACTTTTCATATAACTTGTTCTATTACATATACTTGCACACACATAAATCTATGTCCCCATTTTTTTTACCATATGATGACTACCATCTGTGCTCTAATTGGTACGGATTGAAGAAAGAATTAGCTAAAAATAAAATATTTTAAGCTGAATCCACATTCTAACTAGTTCTAATAATCCATTTTTGAAAATCGTTTTAAATTTTTTTACTAAGCCCATCTTTGGAAATATCTTCTCAAAATAGTTATATGAAAACTCATTTTCTAAAATCCATTTTTCAACTCGTCTTAATCAATATATTTAATAATTATATTAATTAGATTTATTAATTTTTTATTTTTTTTAAAAAAATATCTTATATAAATTTCTTTTAAAAAATTCATCTTATCTAAAATCTTTAAGTCACTTATCACTTTCTAATTACCTAACAATATATAATACTCCCTCCGTCCCATAATATAGTGCCTACTTCATTTTTGGTGGGTCAAACTTTAAAATCTTTGACCGAATATTCTCATTTGTATATATAAAAAAAACATATTCATGTAGGATCTTGTTAGATTTGTCTCAATGTGTAGTTTCATAATATCAACTTTTTATAATTTTTATTAATACGAAATTGAAGATATCAAAGGTCAAAGTTACATCTTGAAAACCGTGTAAAAAAACAAGCACTATATTATGAGACAGAGGGAGTACTAATCTACCTTCTTTACCCCACTAAACCATCATCCTACTTTCTCACCTTTTTCTTAAACACCAATATTCACCTGAATCCACTTCTTTTGATTTTTGATTTATTAGTTTTTACTTAAAACTGAATGAGGACTCTTTTTACATAAATAATGTTATATAGGTCACATGATTTTTTATGCCTACAATACTAATAATCATTTTTCACCAAATATGTATACATTTTCAACAAAACCTTATCTTTCTTTCTCAACTAGAACTAACTTAAACTAGCTTCCACTCAAACAAAACAAAAAAAAAAAAAAAAACACAAGTAGAAACTTACCGGAAGTCGAGTTTCTGCCTCGTTTCTCTCTCCTTCTCCTTCACTCCACCGTCGCTTCATATAACTTGGCATTGAATTTTTTAACTTTATATTTATAATAACCCTTGTTTATGTGTTTGAAAAACTGGCTATATATTGGAACCCTTGAATATGTATGCAACACTGGTTATATATACATTAGTCGTGTTTGTGTGTTTTAATATGTCGAAATCACAAAATTGTCCCCAATACTAGGCAAATTGCATGTTGGTAATTTGGAGCTTGTCTAGGTGACAATATGGTAACAGACTCCACCAAAGACATACCGGTAACTTCATACAATGGGTATTTAAATGTATACCAAATATGGTCAATTTAATACCAATAAAGTCAAATTAATACAACCAAATAAAGTCAAGTTAATACCATAGAGTTAGGTTTGTACTAATAGAGTCATCTTAATACCAAGTTAGACTTTGGTACTAAATTACAATTTGATACCAAATCGAGTTTTTTTTTTGTTAGAGATACAAATAAAGTTAAATTAATACCAAGTTATATGTTACCTAATAAATTCAAATGATATTTAATTACTCTATTTTTTTTTCTTTTTTTTTTTTTTGGACATCGGAAAAACATACAGAAGCTTAAAAAAAAACAGAGCTAAAAAACGGTAAACGGAATTTGGCCCTTCCGGACATGAGTAGCCAAATTATGAGCCTGCTGAACTTGTGGACGAGAAACCTTTGTAATTCTACACCATTGGAATTGTTGTCCAATGGATCGAATGTCATCAAGGGTCCAAGCAATTGAAATCAGTTGAGTGGCTTGATGACGTAAACTCCGGACCAGCAGTTCACAGTCAGTATAGACCATTATGTGACGATAACCATGCCCTTGAGCCCAAATCAAAGCTCCCAAACAAGCCTGAGCTTCAGCAAACAGAGCTGAAGGGGTGATAATGCAACTACCTTGCCCCTCCCTAGTGTTGCTGGAGAGATGTTCAACCACCCAAGCAATCCCTGCCGAAGGAGAAGTTGGGGTCCAAGAGCCATCCACTTGTATATGTACATGTGGTTTGCCGCATAAAGTTGCCCCGAAATGCGCTATAAGGAACCCTGGAGGCCCTGAATCAACGGACAGAGCATGGACTTTGGGCAGGGGTTAAGCCAAAAAGGTTAGGTGCTGCTGAATACCTTGGTGTACTGATACCAAAACTTTAAGTTAGTACGAAATAATGTCAAGTTTGTACCAACTTACACTCTAACACGTAAAATTACAAGCGTGCGCCTATTGATGGAGTCTTTTAGAGACCACATTCCCACCAAGAGTTTCTCGATGATTTGGAAGGAGAAAAGGAAGACATCAAAAAAGGGCAACTCCCTTTTCATCAAATAATCAGCAAACTATACTATACACATCAACAAAAACAAAAGCTTAAATGATAAGAAATCACTTGGTGGTAGCAGTAAAGTGAAAGAAAAGGCCCTAGCTATTTTACACTTGTATGATAAAACCTACCTTTATCCTACTTGTAATGATTGTACTCCGTACCCAATATTCCATTGCTCGTGAGTAAGCAGAGAAATGATATGATAAATCTGTACATAATTGAGAACCAAAAATAATGCTTGCTTAAAATTTGAGCAACTACTTATTTACCCCTGCAACAACTAGAATAAGGAGAATATTTGTAAGGGACACAAAAACACAAGTGGAACATTTTTATTAATGCAATAATCACACCCACTAATTAAAAATGCTTTTGTGCATTTTATAGCATCCCAAAATGCAAACTGGGGCAATTACATGATGAAGATGCGAGTCTGGAAATTTCACCCCGCAAAACATCTGGCAAACCTTGCATAAACTTCACCAGCTTCTGAACTTGTACAGCAACACAAAAAGGAGCAGCTGAATATTCATCTCACTGAAATTCGCATCTTATAGCCTATATTATCAATGGAATAGGAGCCAGTAATAAACTAAAGTCGGATATAAATTAATCATGTCACTGACAAGCTTACGAATGGAGTATTAACGCAACAATGGACAACAATAAGAGGCCAATTTCTAGCAGCGCCTAAATGATTTCCCCTGGAGGCAACTCAGCAATTTTGGCTGGAGCTCCAAGAACCCTTTCCATGTCAAAACGGACTTCAATGTTGCGGATACCATAGCCCACCACCATTAGCCAATATAATAACTTGCCAAGTTCTGTTGCACTCGTCTCTGAAACACTAGTCTGAAGTAGATATGCAAGAAAACAGAATAAGCCAACCCATCAGTGCAGATTCCAAGATTAAAGAATATCATACATTCAGAACTTGAACATATATTTTACTTCTTTTTATACTGTTTAGATAAAACATGTTTTCCCCTTTTTGGCTAGTACCTCCTAAAATTGAGTGAGATTGGTACTTCAGTAGCGGGAAGGAGCGGACCCAGGGAAGAGGTCATCAGAAGCCATTATAGTTGGACAAAACAAAAACCATTCTCAGTAGATTCATGTTTTAGACAACAGAAGTCTAAAATATCAGATAGAAAGATATGCAATACCTAACCAAAAATTGGCCACCCAATCAAGTTCGCATGTATGTCCTATTAGCACTGGCTAAAACTCAGAAGCTCTCCGGATGCTGGACATGACCAGTATCAAGATATACGAAATAGGACTTAGTACGGGAACCAGGCTTTCTCTTCCTCGCATACCATAAGGATACTGGAACTCTTCTGTAACTAGAAATGATCATTACACACCTAAAAGTTGCCCGTTGTTGGTCAATTTTTAGTTTGAGGCATTCACACAGATAAATAATCAGTATCAGGGTACATATGTTATAATTCTCCAAGTTGGTGCAGTTGAAGTGGTATGGGAGAAAATAGAAGTCCAAAAAATAAGTGATAAAGATGAAAGTCAAAACAGCTCTACACCTTCATTTGAGCAGGATCTGAAACAGCCACCAGACGCTTTATGAATGTGTTCATTGCCAGAATGACATCTTCTCCTGCAGTACTTGTCAAGTCCTAATCAAACACAATGATCCCATTTGATTAGGTCCCTACTAGAATCATCAAGTAGAAAATCAACTCACACAAGGAAAGAAATTAGGCGATATGCATATCAGCTCTAGGAAAATGCTATAATAATCAAACCAGTGCTAATTTTACAAAGGGTGCATAAGTAAAAAGTTGGTGCATATTCATGACATTGAAAAGAAATAATGCAATTTCAATTCTTAAGTGCACGTCACGCACTAGAAAAATTTAATTGGTCACAGTTAGTATATGAATAGAGCAAAAGTTAATATGTTGCACTTATATTGGAACAGAGGTAGTATCTGCCATTTATCACCAGCTCCTTAGGAGTACATTCAACCATTATCAAGCACTAAGCCTCATGCGCCACCTCATGTCACACAACTGTATGCATGGTCAACAAGCACCGAGACATTCCCGTTTGCACTCGCACATACAAGTGAAAGCATATTTGTGCCATTGACCTTTGTCACCATTTCTATAAATGCCACTGTTAATTTATAAAATATTACTTCAATATCAATCTCATTTTAAAAATAACACAAGAAAATAAAACTAAGTTATATGGTGTATGCCTGCACGGTTGGACTGCAGTGTTTTTTTTCCTGCTATATAGCCAAACACCACTTATATTCTGCTACATTTCAAACAATAGACGGCAAAAACATAAAAAATAGTATCAATGGCATTTATAACATAGAATGGTTAAAACTCAATGATACGAATATGTTTTTACTCAAACATAGGCATCCAGGAGCAGGAGGTATAGATTCTTAATATATTTTGTGTGCATTTCCATTTAAAAGAACAAACTATACTAATCCAAGAAAGAGATTTGGGAACCTTTGTCGTCCTTACCTTCAAGTTTTGGGGTTCAAGAGACTTCATATATTCTAACAATTCATTTTGACCATTTGTGGATTTTCTGGCAACTTGACGATTCAATTCTTCTACTTCTGCTTCAAGTAGCTCTATGTATTTTGTAGCATCTATTGTCTCAGGTCCAGAGATATTATTCCACCGAATAACTTCACCAGTCACCTTTTTCTGTGTACCTGGAGCATAATCTAAATTATCCTGCAGAAATTATCTGAGCTTTAATTTATAAAGTCCGGATTATCACAAAGTACAAAAGAACCCCAACAGATGAAATCAGAAGAATGAAAAAGAAAAAGTACAAAATAGTTACCTTGTTTTCTTGTGGCTCGGGAAGAGCAACCTGCTCTAAACTTTGTTGGAGTTCCAATCGGAACTGTGCATTTCTAAACATATAACCAGTCATCATAACACTATACATCAGTTGAGCAAGATTTTCAGCCACCTGATACAAGTGGCAACAATCCCAATCAAACAAAATTGTTAAGACTTTTATATGCAAAAGTGAAATGCCAACATACATAAAGATGCATGTATATGGAACAAGGCATAGATCCAATTTGGTGAGGAAGAGGTCTTACTGTAGTTACTGTTACAGCAAAAAACTGTGGAGGTAAACTGCCAATCATGTTCGTAACAGTTTGACGCATTGCATCCACCACCTAAGAAATGACAAGGCAAACCATTTATTTAAATTGAATAGATGGAGTGTTACCATCAGAACCATAAATCCGGAAACATCACTTTCTGAAAAAGGTTGTGATGTTAAAAGAATCCAAACCTGTGGAGATGCCCTTTTGACAAATAAATCCATAATTTCTGGTTGCACATTTTTCACGTATTCCAGCAGGATCTCCTTCCTGTTTTTTGGCTGGATATCAGAAAAAGTAAGATATCATTTCAGGAGGAAACTACTCAATGAAAACAATATCTTAAGAACGGGATGAAGAAGATATACATAAAGTATGGGTTGTGGAGAGAAGATGTATCAAAAAAATTCTATGTTTATAGATCGGCTATAAAAGCCAAGATTCATATTCCATGTTATCAAGCATGCAGAGTGCCAACAGTGTTGGAGTTACAATATACAAATTGCTAACTCTAATATACATAAACAACTTTATTGATAATAAACTAATATGGGTTACAACCCTCTTATTATCACTTATATTCTTTACTTATATATTTCTATCAATTACAATTTACATTTATAATGCTATTCCTTACTAAACAATCAGTGAATATGATTTCTCCTCAATTTTATCCATATAATATATTAGCTAAAACTAATAATAGTAAATGATAATAATGGTAAACTTTAAGTAATTAATTAAAGTTTGATATATAACACGCCCCCTCAAACTTTAATTATCATTCCGAGCATTGCTCTCAACTTTTCAAATGTCATTAGATAAGGGCTTCGTAGAAATATCTGCCACTTGCTCTGTGGTATAACAATACTCCAGCGTATCATTCCTTGCTTAACTTGGTCGCGAAGAAAATGAAACCTTGTATCGATATGCTTACTTCTTCCATGTTGTACTGGATTTTTAGAAAGTTTTATTGCGGCCACGTTGTCAACATATATTGTAGTAGGTCCTTCTTGAATATGATGAAGTTCGTGTAATAGATTTTTTAACCATATTGTTTCACATACTGCTGATGAGGCTGCTATATATTCTGCTTCAGAACTTGATAATGCAACAACTGGTTGTTTTCTAGAAGACCACGTAAAAGCAGTTCAACCTAGATAAAATGCATATCCAGTTATACTTTTTCTCTCATTTTGAGCTCCAGCCCAATCACTATCAGAGTAACCAAATAATTTTGCTTCATCTCCATAAGAATAAAACAATCCGAATTCTAAAGTGCCCTTGATATACCTCATTATTCTCTTTGCCGTGCACCAATAAGTCCAACTCCATATACTATATCAGGTCGAGTGATAGTTAAGTATCTCAAACTTCCAACTAAACTCTTGTACAAAGTTGGATTGATTAATTTCCCTTCTCCATCTTTTTTTAACTTTATCCCAATTGCAACAGGGGTGCTTGTAGGTTTGCATGCATTCATTTTAAATTTATTTAAAATCTCCTTTGCATATTTCTCTTGGGAAATAAAAATACCATCTTCACATTGATTCACTTCTATGCCAAGAAAGGAATTCATAAGGCCATCATCTGTCATTTCAAACTCTCTTAACATGGTTATCTTGAAATTATCAAACATACTTTGATTATTACCGGTGAACAATAAATCATCAACATATAAGATGACTATGAGAACATCATCACCATTCTTTTTCCCGTAGACAGCATGCTCATAAGGACATTTGATAAAGCCACTCTGTGTCAAATATCCATCTATGCGTGCATTCCATGCACGTGGAGATTGCATTAAACCATAAAGTGCCTTTTTCAAACGATACACTTTATCTTCTTCTCCCTCCATTTTCATAATCTTCTGGTTGTTCTACATAAACTTCTTCTTCAAGAATTCCATTAAGAAATGTAGATTTAACATCGAGTTGATATATTTTCCATTTATGATGTGTTGCTAGTGATATTAACATTCTCACATTATCTAAACGAGACGAGCCACAGGAGCAAATACCTCTTCATAATCAATACCAAACTTTTGTTTATAACCTTTTGCTACGAGTCTCGCCTTATATCTTTCAATATTTTCATCAGCCCTCTTTTTATTTTGTATACCCATTTTACTCCAATAGCCTTTTGACCTTTTGGTAGAGTAGCCAACTTCCATGTATCATTTTTCTCTATGGAACGTATCTCCTCTTTCATAGCTGATATCCATTCTTTTATTTTCACAGCTTCTTCAAAATTAATGGGTTCATGGTATGCATATAGACAAAATAAGTCAACTTCATTAACTTCATTTGTTTCTTCCTAAATGTCTGTGAGGCTTCTCATCTTAACAGGTCTTCTTGATGAAGAATTTCCCTCAGATGACGATTGTGATAAATTAATGTTATTTGTTGGGGTCAATGGTGGAGTCTCTTCAAGTTTTGTTTCTTTAACATCGTTGTATTCTTCAAACACAACAATCTCTTTCTCCTTTTCTTGATTCTCCCATTTCCAGGATTCTCCTTCACTAAAAATGACATCTCTACTCTCAATCAACTTACCAGTGATAGGATTGAATAACTTGTAAGCTTTGGATTGTGGGCTATATCCAATGAAGATGCATTTTTCACCACGATCATCTAACTTCTTCCTTTTAGCCTCTCGTATTTGAGCGTAAGCAATACACCCAAATACTCTTACATATTCAATATCTGGTTTTTCACCACTCGATGCTTCTTGTGGAGTCATGTTCTTAACGCTTTTTGTAGGACATCGATTTGAAATATAACTTGTCCAAGCAACAACTTATGCCCATAATTGCTTCGGCAATCCTCTTTCTTTCAATATGCTTCTTGACATGTCTAGAATTGTTCGATTTTTTCTTTCGGCATTTCCGTTTTGTTGCGGAGTATAGGAGGCTGTAAATTGTTGTCGAATTCCCACACTCTTACAAAAATTTCTAAACACATTAGATGTGTATTCGCCCCCTCGGTCAGACCTAAGTGTTTTCAATTTACATCCACTTTCTATTTCTACACGAGCCTTGAATCTCTATTCTATATGTCAAGAGGGGTACGACACCAAAAATCTAAAAACACTATTTTACCCTCAACTAAAGAGAAATAGAAAAAAAAGAAGGAAAAAAAATCAAAGGAGATACATTGATTTTTCAAATCAGTAACTTCCTCGATATCATAACCGTTTTAAAAAAAAATACAAACCTTTTATTTAGTGGGGAAAATCTTATGATAACCGCCAATATGCACAACATAAAACGCTCCAAAATTTTCAAATTCTCCATCTCTTCTCAAATCAGTAACTTCCCCAATTAACAGAATATGTACATCATTCTTGATTTATTGGTTTTCAAACAAACAGAAGAAAAATATACAATGAACGTTATGAACAATTTTTCGTATATCTTATTACGCAGTTGACCTTTTGTTTGTTTTCGCACGCATCGCGTGCATACCGGACTAGTAGCAAGAATGTGTTGAATGCAGCTGACTTCTCCTTTAACATATACACCCACAATTTTCTAATGTAATCGTCAATAAAAGTAATAAAGTAACGATTACCTCCCAACGATACTGTCGCTAATGGTCCACAAATATCAGTGTGTACCAATTCTAGTGGTGCCTTCGCTCTCCGTGAGAATCCTTTCTGAAATGGAAGTCTAGCTTGTTTTCCAATTGTGCATATTTCACAAACATGTTTAGGATCTTCAATGTGTGGCCACCCATGCACCATATTCTTTGTTTGCAAGAGTTTCAAACCATTGAAATGTAAATGCCCATATCGCATATGCCATTTCCAAGACTCATTTTCAATGACACCAAGGAAACACTTTTGCACATCAGTATTAAGTTGCAGCGGAAACATGCGCTTCTTCGCCATTTTAGAATGAGCAATGAGTTTCCCACCTTTGTCTTTAAGAAAAAGATTATTATCTTCGATATGCACGATATATCCCTTTTCAAGAAGCTGCCCAATACTAAGTATGTTACTTTTCATATTAGGAACATAATAGACATTTGAATGAAATCTTCATTTCCATTCTTCAAAATAATTTGTATCTTCCCTTTACCTACAACTTGCAGTTTAGATAAATCTCCCAAACTCACGTTACCTCGAATTGTCTCATCAAGATCAACAAAAAGTTCTCTTTTCCCACGCATGTGGTTACTGGCTCCAGAATCCATAAACCACATATCTTGTTGATTGCTAGTTTCTTCATGTGCTAACAACAATGTTGGGTAATCTTCATTAATTTGTGATGTTTTTGCAAAATTTAGCCGATTGCCTTGATCTTTCAATTTGTACCAACAATCGAATGCATAATGCCCATACTTCTGACAATTATAGCATTGAACATCTTTTCCTTTTCCACGTCCATTGGAAAAGTTTCCTCTTCCTGATCCTCTTCTGGATCCTCTTCCATGAACAAAATTTTTATCATTATTTTGATTACGAGGTTGATAATTTCCACGACCTCGACCTCTACCACGTCCACAATAACCGCCTCTTCGTTGGTTACCTCTTTGTTCATTCAAAGTTAATTTCGATTCAAGTGCCTGCTCTACTATAGCAGGTCCATTCTTCAAAATTCTTTGCTCATGTACCTGGAGTGATCCAAGAAGCTCTTCTATCGATAACTTATCAATATCTTTAGATTCCTCTCACGTAACACATGATTAAATTTCTTATTACATGATCAAAGAATCTTCTCAACAACCTTGCTATCTTCAATCTTTTCTCCGTTCTGCTTTTAGTTATTCACATATATAAGCAGACGAGAAAAGTACTCCGATATTGAATCATTATCTGTCATCCGTATTTCCTCAAAATCACCTCTTAAAGCTTGCAATCGAATTTCGCGTACACGCTCGACTCCCTTAAATACTGTCACAAGAGCATCCCAGGCTTCTTTACTTGTTGCATTCGTAATTTTGGAAAATGTTTCTTTGTCTAACGCAGCATATATTAAAAATAACGCCTTTTTATCTTTATTCTGAATATCTTTAAACTCATTTTTCTTCCCTAAGGTAAATAAGGCTTTTTCTGCATGTGATGGTTCTTCAAAACCATCGCTTACAACATCCCACAAATCCTGGGAACCAGATAATGCCTTCATTTTAATACACCAATCTTCATATTGGTCTTTCGATAATGACGTACTTGTGGCTGAACAAAATTGACAGACATTTTATTATATATTTCAATAACCTAGCTCTGATACCAAATGTTGGAGTTACAATATACAAATTACTAACTCTAATATACATAAACAACTTTATTGATAATAAACTAATATGGGTTACAACCCTTTTATTATCACTTATATTTTTTACTTATATACTTCTATTAATTACAATTTACATTTATAATGCTATTCCTTACTATACAATTAGTGAATATGATTTCTCCTCAATTCTATCCATATAATATATTAGCTAAAATTAATAATAGTAAATGATAATAATGGTAAACTTTAAGTAATTAATTAAAGTTTGATATTTAACAAACAGGAGTTCACAAAATTCAAAAGACAAGGTTGAGGCGGGGTTCCATTTCCTCTTATGTACAACCTATAATTACCCCCACTCCCTCATATAAAAAAAAATTGTGGGTCATTCTGTACTTTGGTTAGATTTTGAAAGGCTATCTAATATTTTTCATATAGGATATTCTCGATGTGGCTTATGAGTTAGATAAACGAGTAATTAAAGCAGCCACAATGAATGTGCATGTTTTAATCAATCGCATAATGAGTCTTATGATAAAAAAAGACAAACAAATTCACTTGTGTTAAATTTATATGCTCAGTTTTTGCCTCATCAAATTAGTCTTTTATTACTGATAATTTCTTGAATTGAAGTGGCGGTCGAATGTCGTTATCCCTTCTTTGCTAACTTGTTTTAGCCGATGTCAAGGGGGAAAAGTAAAGGCAATTTTGTAGCGTATTCTATCTACTAGCCTACTAGGGAATCTATATTCCATAAAATGTTTCAATTAGAAGAAACACAATTAGAGCTGGTAAACGAGTAGTGTCGTGTCAAATTCGTGTCAGGTCCATCGGTAAACGGGTTGAACGCGCTCAACAATAACCCGACCCGTTAATTAAACGGATCAACAACACTCAACCCTAACCCCACCCCTTTATTGACTTTATCAAAAGCGCATATACACATAAACTAAACAAATGTACATCATATATTTCTTAACCCACGTCTTATATACTAATATCTTACCTAAATAAACCAAAACGGACAACCAAAGAATAAATCTTATGTATTCATGAAAAAATATTCAAATTATTTCAAGCCCAACGAATAATATTAAAAGTAGTATAATAGTTAAACCGTAAACGGGTTGTCGTGTCGGATTTGAGATAAAATGTTCAACCCTAACCCAACCGATTTAATAAACAGTTCGTGTCGGGTCAACCCGTTTATTTAAATGGGTTGAAAACCTTCAAACTCACTAATTTTGGGTCGGGTCCTGTTAGGTGGTCGTGCCAACTTTTACCACCTACAAACACAATGTCAAAGGTCCTTAGGCTAGAGTACTCATAAATTAAGTTGGAACAAATACTTTTCCATGCAAACAAGGAAAGGTGTTTGAGATGACAGTAATTACTAAAACTTAAAGTGATGATGACGTTGAGAAAGCACTTTAATCACTTGAACTAAACCAGGAATCAATCTAGTCATCTTGTATAATTGTTATAATAATGAAAAGGTCACAAGTTATAAAAAGTATCTCATAATCAAAACACGAGTAACCCACAAGGCCACAACTATAACTATAACCATAACCATTTTCCCTGTTCTTCCAAAAGTACTCTCAATACAACTATATTGCTTATAAAACTATCAAGAGCAACCATGACTGTGAAGACTCATAACGAACAGCACAAGGAGCTTCATCCCTTCCTCTTTGTTATAACTACAAGAAATGAGAAACATTGTTGTGAAGCTGGCACACCACCTAAAGCTAATTTCATGTTGCAATAGCAAAATGCAAATTATTTTTTTTTAAAAAAAAAGCACAAAATTAATCAAGCGCATATAAGCCTAAGAGAGGTCTATCAAAGACAATAGGCAACAGGAAAAAAAGCTCGCTAGCTCAAATTGATCATTGAACTATACCAACTCTAGAGGTCGACAACCTCACTCAAATTTCATCACCATAACTAGGGGTATTAACGAGCCGAACCGAGACCGAACTTGACTAGGCTCCGCTCGAAAACATATTTTATAGGGCTAGGCTAGTTCGAAGCTCGTTGAGCTTGAAATATTGGGCTCGGCTTGGGTTCAAAACTTACCGCTCGGCTCGAGCTCGAAAAGCTCGAAATTCACGTTTAGCTAACGCAAATCCAAAGTCAGATTTTAAGGCCCAAACGTTATAGTTTAAAAGCTGTTAATTGCATGGCCCAAACAAGCCACTTGTAAGGGATTAGTGAATCAAAGCTTTCTTGTATAGAGTATTTCGCACACACCCTTACTATATTCTACCGATGTGGGATACTCCTATTCACTTTGCTGTTTGCGTTTGCAACTCACAATTTTTTTTTTTTCCTTTTACTTCTTTCTTAGTCATATGTATTGGTGCTTCTACATTTTCTTCACCAACTATGTAGTACAAATAATAATTTTTAATTTTTTAATTTGCATTGAGCAAGGAGTCACAGACCACAGCTCCCTGCATCACTATTCTCAGTTACAAGGAGAAAATATCTCTCATTATTTATTGTTTTTGTTTTTTTTTTTTTTTGAAAGGTTTGTTTTTGTTTTTTTTTGAAAGGTTTTTTTCTTTTTTAGGTGTTTTTCTAGTTTATCAAACATGTAAACTTTGACTTTCTAGTGTGATCTATGAGTCCAAGACTACAATTTTTTTCCCATAGCTATTAATTTTATCCTAAATTAAATATTAATGGAATATTTTTAATAATTTTAAAAGTATCAAGCATGTTTACGAGCTTTTGAGCCGAGCTTAAGGTTAGTTCAGGCTCGGCTCGTTAGTGTCTCGAGCTGATCTCGAACTCGAATCGAGCCGAACTTTGACCGAGCCAAACTTTGACCGAGCCGAGCTTAAATAGTTTGCGAGCATCCTAGCTCATTAACACCCCTAGTGACAGTCTATTTATATGAAATAGTAACTTATGATGCTACACTAAAAGCTAGTAATTCAAGTTAATCAAAGTAAAAGTTCAAGTTACATGATGTGGGAATAATGTTACAATTCACAACTACAAATTTCAATGTAAAAACTACCAGCACAACCAATCCGATGGACGAATACATAAACGAGCTATTCGACACATAAACTCACTGGAAGAGGTCAATCAGAAATTCAGCGACTAGACTAATTAGAAAACTTAATCAAGCTCCAACTACTAATAATGCAAAACAGTATCATCAAATAGGGTGTAAAATTAACCAAATATTACTCAAATTCAATGAAATTGCGAAGAAATCAAACACATAAGAATTAAGATAGAGAAAGAGACCTTAGAACCAGATTCTCCAGTAGTAGAATTGCCATTGCTATCATTTTCAGAGGAGAACTTGTCCAACGCGCGAACTTTCAGAGATAATCGTCGTCGGGTGGTAAAATTCCTCGGAGAAGTGACAGAAGAAACCGGAACTCTTGAGGTTGATGGAAAAGCAGCTAGTGAGCGAGAAGAATGCTGGTATAGCGGGGAAGGCTTCAGTAAAAGTGAAGACATGACAGATTTTAGTTAACTAGTTCAGTTTTCTCTCTCTCTCGACTCTCGAAACCCTAATCCACCATTAACGTCTGTATTTTTGTTTGTGAGAGGAGAAAGAAAGTGGGAGGGTTTACCAGCTATGGAGCAGTAGAAAATAGGAAGGGAGGAGAAAGGATTTGTGATAGAAGAGCAGGCAAATCCGCAAATGGCTAAATGCTACTTGGTAGATATTGGAAATTTTGGTTTTACATTTTCTATATCCATTTTTTGAAATTAGTGTCTTTCAAATTTTTACTCCCTCCATCCTATAAGTAGTTGTCCTAACTCCTAACAAATTGTTCATATTCTAAGGCTATATTCAATTCATCTAATTTTTGTTTATTTCAGATCTAATTAGATCAGATCTGATCTGATTAGATCAGATCATACTTATATTTAAAGCCTCATTATTACTATTAATACTATTATTTACTAGTACATTTGTTCAAAAGGATTATTATTGTTGTTGTTGTTGTACTTATTAATTATTAATATTGGTAATTATTATTAATCTCGTTGTTATCATTATAAATGTCATTGTTATCATTATTTTAAGTTATTTTCTTATTATTAAATATTAGAAAATTAAAAGCCACGTGTTAAGAATATAAAATTGGTGCAAAAATAAGAAATATATAAAATATGATAGCTCAAATTCATGACAACGAAACTACTAAGTTCGGATTACATTTCAAAATAAGCTAAGTGCGAGATATAAATTATAAATTTAGATCCGGTATACCTCTTCCTACCGAATTTCAAATCTCTCTAGCTATTTGAAGTTGCACGCTATCCATTTCTTTCTTGAGCAAGTCGTAGTTATTTGTATATCTTATTTTATTTTATGTTAAAAAAAAAAGTTGAGTCTGCCGACTTCTCAAGTGTCAAACATTTTTTTAAGGGAAAGTGTGAAACATTTTATAAGTGCTCTTATAAATTAATGACTTGGGTTATATAATTATTTTTAGTAATTATTATTATTATTATGATTATAATTAATATTGTTGTTGTTATTATAATAATGATAATAATAATATTATTAATAAAAGTTGTGATAGAATTAAAATGATTATAATAGTAATACTATAAATAAGATTTTATAATATACTCCCTTCGTTTCATTTTAATCTACACACTTACACTTTTCATGCATGTCAATGCAAAACTTTGAGGACGTATATTTTTAGCTTTGTATTTGTAAACATTATAAAAAGTACATATTAATAAAATACATGTTATGATGAATCTAACAAGATCCCACATGATTATATTTTCATCCGCGTATAAATCACAAATGATGGTCAAAGTGAAATTTGTGATTAGTGTAAAATGTCAAAGTGTATAGATTAAAATGAAATGGAGGGAGTATTGCATAATAATGAATTACAAAGTAATAATATAATAGTAATAATATATTTTATAAAAGATAAGATCTTGTAAATCAGATCAGCTCAGATCACATCAGAAAAAATAAGTTCAGATGAGACCAGATAAGTCCAGATTAGAAAATTTCAGGTGAACTAAACATAGCCTAAGTCATTGTACTAGGATTATTTACTTTGTTGCAATCATTAGCGGTGAAAGTTATTTTAAATTACTAAACGTTATCCTAAATTTTTTAGTAACGTCCTAAATTTATAAAAATCCCACCTTCATTCCCCTTCATTCCTCTCATTCCCTCCTTCATTACCCCATTCCATTCCGCACCCCCCTCCATCCCTTTGCATTCCTCCTTCTCACAAAGTTCCGGCAAACTTATATTTACAGTAAACATAAAGTTTTCCGTCACCTTGTCGTCAAACCCCAAGTTTTTCGACCACCTCGTCATATCACCTGAAAAGTTTAGTGTAATTAAAAAAAAATTGCAAATAATACCTTGGACTATAATGACCTGAAATTGCCGAAAAAACACGTAGGCATCTATGGCAGGCGCCCAACTATAGGAACATGCACCAATGATAGGCACCGAACTACAGGAACATGCACTAATGATAGGAACCAAACCAGAGGTATAAGCATCTATTATAGGCACTGAACCACAGGTACATGCGCCTATCATAGGTGCTTATACATGTGGTTGGGCACCTACCATAGGCCCATGTTCCTACCATAAATGTCTGACACATGTTCAGGTGCCTGCAGTAGACGCATGAGTGTTTTTTAGGCAATTTCATGTCACTTCCCAGCAAGTCTTACACTATTTTGTTATGTTCTAATTAACCTAAACAAAATCGGTCAAAATAGGGACCAAAACAGAAAATTGCTACAAACCCCCATGTTAAGTTGTTTGACGAGCTAGATTCAAGACATTTCATCAATGTTATTCTAAAAAAAATGATCACATTAGCATCTTCGGTGATATGACGAGGTGGTCGAAAAATTTGAAGTCGTTGGAAAATGTGAGCTTGCCGAGTATGAATGAATTTTTTTATCATAAATTCTTAACCTTCCTTAGCTTTTTATTTTTACAAAATATGTAATTTTACCGATCAGTAATAGTAATGCCAGCTATTTTAATCTGGTATACACAATAATGTCATAATACCTTATTGATTCATTTTATCAAAGAAACTTAATATAGAAAATTACGTTGAGTAATTTCTGGATATAATTGATACGTCGTCGAATTAGTTTAATGTATTGGAATTGAATTTACAACAAGATGTGTGGACCTCTATTTATCTACCAAATAAATAGGGAATCCACAAGACAAATGCATCATATATAAGTGCATTTTTAATTATGGATACATATGTATTCTTTATATACTAAAACGACTCTTCAAATGAACATGTTTTTAGTTCTCGAATGTTCAATTGACTTAGCTTATTAATTCTTTCTAACGTACTACATTTTTCTTTGATAAATAAGCTAGTAGTCGTTGGCGTTTTCCCAAAAAAAATTGTAGTCCTCTCTGAGAAAAATAGTCTTTTTTGTGCAATTCCAAATGTGAAGTAAGTTTTCGTATCTTATTGGTAAAATTGAATACTGGAAATTCAACAGACCCTTCGTTTTCTTCTCTTTTTTTTCATCTGAAATCACGGATATCAATGAATATTTTTTTAAATTCTTAACCTTCCTTACCTTTTTATTTTTACAAAATATGGAATTTTACCGATCATTAATAATACGGAAAAATTGAGATTTTGTGGTCCTTTAATAGATGAAATAAAAGAAGAGGAAAGGGACAATAGGGTGATAGATGATAAGGAATGGAAGAGGAGAGGAGAAATGGAGGGATAATGAAGGAGGGAATGGGGGAAATGGAGGGGAAAGACAAAGAAATACTTATTTTTATACTAAAATACAGGCGTTACTAAGAAAAAACAGTGCGACGTCAAGCAAAATCCAAGTTATTTGAATAAAATCCAAAATCCAATATGATCCAAGCAAAATAGAAATTCGGATTAGACTTGAACTATGTTTGGATTGGATTGAGAGAATAAACTTTTCTTTGTGAAAAAATAGGTTTTTGGATTGGTTTAGATTAAGGTGATTAGATCCATAAATCCCAAATAACTGAATAGTTAAATATCCCATATATATTAGGAATTGAGTTAAGTATCTAGAAAGGCCTAACTGGTTTTTTTCTTTAAAAAAAAGTTCAAATGCCCTAAAACTAAGCACTCACTCGGCATCCACCATATATCTACCTTCATTTTCTCTTTCTCAAACTCAATTCTCACTGGTTCCCATTTTCCTAACCTTAATCGAATGATTATTTTCATTTTTTTCTCTCCAATCTTTTGTCTTGGACTCTCACCCACCATCACTACTCACTCTTAATTTACTGAAATACTTTATTATGATGCTCGCGCTTAATTTACTTCATATAAAGAATAGAGATTAGAGAAATTGAATATTTCGGATTGGATCCAATCTAGTGTCAATTTGGACTGGTTTGATTTTGACTCAAACTCTGTTTAGTTTATATTCAAATTGGAAAATTTAAATCTAAATTTTGTTCAGATTGGTTTGGACTAGGCTTAAATCCAAACCGTACACTTAATTTTCATCCTCATGGTAGTCACAT
Source organism: Beta vulgaris subsp. vulgaris (assembly GCF_026745355.1). NCBI lineage: Eukaryota > Viridiplantae > Streptophyta > Magnoliopsida > Caryophyllales > Amaranthaceae > Beta > Beta vulgaris. The sequence goes on from NC_079202.1 coordinate 16,534,750, forward strand.
TGGTTATTTGTGTTCATTTAAGTGAATTTTATTTGTTGAAACAATCAACACAATTGACCAAAAGCTTTCATTTAATGTATTTTTATTTAAAAGAAAAAAGAAAATAGAAAAAAGCATTTACTTTATAATATAATTAGTTTAACATTAAGCACAAACCGTGATACTTTACATTTTTTGAAATTCCTGGGGGATATGAGAAACATGAACTATGTCATGGGACAGATGAAAGTTTTGTATTTAACTCTTAATGTTGCACAAGTTTTAGAATAGTAGCCTACAAATGGATTTGTTCAAGTATCCATCGGTCACAACCATGGTTATTAAAATCTCAAGGAATTCTTAGAACCTTACGATTTTTTTGTCATCGCGAAAACGTGCATTAATAAAAACTCGAAAACTAACCTATGGGCCTACTAGGGGATCCTTGCATCTCTGCTAACAACACTTGCTAGAGTTGCGGTTCCCTTGATTGAACTAAGACTCTAACAATTACAAATATTAAAATAAGAAGTAAACAAAAAAGATTAACATGATTTTTTTTGAACATGGTAAGGGAGGTTCCAGGAGAATGGAGCAGCGCTCTTCCATTGTGATCCGACGTGAAGGAGGTCACCTTTGTTGTTCTTTTTCCTAAACTATCTTCTAGATCAAGGATTGGCCTGGAGATCAACTTGCCCATGTGGTCTACAGCGCCATGGAATTGAGCTTCTTGCCTTCCTACTTGTGATATTTGCCTTTGCTTTATCTGTCTTTAGTAGATAATCCATACAACAAATTTTGTCCTGCTCTTCGATACCTGCAATAAATAGTGTGTTATTTGAGGTTTCTACACTTACCTCACGATGTTAAATTTCCTGAAGAGTTGTAGTGGTCCGATTATCAGCCCTCAAACATGGTGGCATATGTGAGATATCAGTCGGAGGGCCCTCATTCACAATGAGAGTCGGATTAGAGACATGTGAGAGACACAATTAGGAGTTGCGGGGGTCTCCTTCAAGAAATCATTTTTTTGGAGTAAAGGTGTGGACCTTCAAAATTGACAGAGAATGGGGTTGACAAAAGTCAATTACTTTCCCTTTCCTTAACTTCTCGAAATCTGATTGTGAAATCATGAGGTGTGATGATGACTTCCTTTTGTTGGCAAAGGGCATCTCTCTATTGTTTTATTGACGAGGCTCCGCACACCACGAGTAATCTAAAGGAGCCTCCTCTACCCACTTCTTATCCTCGTTGTCTACGACCTCATCTTCATTATTGGTCTCTGAATAGAAATTTCTCTTGACCTCTTCCTGGATATCCAACTCCATTTCATGGAATCCAGGGTCAGCGATGGGGATGGGGTATCTGTAACATCCTGTGGTGCTATGCTGCCAAACATCGGGTCTTCACCTACAATGTCATCAACCTTATGGAATTAAAAGAGCACAGCCTCGAGACTTGCAATATCCTGAGCAATCGCCTTATTTGTGGTGCAATTACTCTAGCTACCCTGAAGTTAGTGTAACCATTTTCCAAATGACCAATTTTTGTTAGAGCCATGCCTCTTCTAAAAAGAGCTTTTACATTGCTCTTGTCAACCCATAATACTAGGGACACATGAACTAATGGCTTTCTTGAACTATGAGGAGAGCAATCGTCACACATAATAGAAATAGTAATACAAAGACATTTTTATAGCATTCTTGTACATCTTATAAGCTATGCAAAAATTAGTCACTTTGAAAAGAGAATTATCATTCTCCAATAATGAGGCCATATACTGAATGACCTCATTAGGTCCACCAATTTTCTCAAAAAATTCCCCAATAACTCTATCTTCCTCATCCAAGAAATTCAGGTGGTGCAACAAAAATAGAGCTAAACTAGGGACCTCCTCCATTCCCTCCAAATGAACCATTAAAGATAAACCAACTTAAAACATGACTACTACTATAAAAAGCAAACCAAACCACGGGAACTTAATGAACCATTGAACATGAACTTAATGGAAACTAATTTATACAGTAGATAGAGGAAACTGAACAACATTACTCGCGACTCACAACCGTGCACCGAGAGATTAGAAGTACTAAAGCCAAAAATTAACTCCAAAAAGGTGAAAAAGGTGAAAGAGGGGAACTTGGCCTTCTGGGTGCTGATGGATAGGCACAATATGGTGGTAGAAGTGGTAGAGAACAACCCCTAGCGCGATCCTGGAACAGAGGGTCGGGAAGACTTACAAATAAGACGACAAAAAGAGAACAGAAGCTCACCAGCGACCGAAAATAGCTGAGCAAGAGCCCTGGCCAGTGGCGAGCTTCCACACAGCAGGGTTGAAGCTATAAACGGCAAAGAGAGGGGCCCGGGGGGCTAGGGTTTCACGATAAATCTTACGCTTTTACAATCCAAATTTGCTAAACGATTTTATCAGTTAAAATCTTAATTAGAATCTTAAAAAATTAATAGTATCTTAAAATCGTCAATAAAATCTTATGATTTTAACAAAACTTCAAAATCCTATTAAAATAATTGGCAGTTCCTATTCTTATTATGTTCCCTCATCCAAAATGACTCACTCTCTCACGTTGAATAAAACTTATATAATACTTACTCAATTCGATGTCATAGTTCACACAAACTCAACTTTCTCATCAACAATGGTACTAGTACCAGTTCTTCAATACATGATTAATGGTCTTGCACTTCTAATCATCATGGTATTTAATGATATATCATATACCAAAGGGCCAAATAACAAAATAATACACAAAATTGTTTAATGGAAATAAATGGCTATATAAGTTATATAATGCAAACAAAAACCTTATTTTCAAAAAAAAAAAATAGAATCTTATGATTTTACGTTCTGATATACGATTCGACTTTAACACGCCCTTCCGATTTAAATTAGAATCTCGATTTTAATAACCTTGGTCACAACTCACTTCGCCCAAGTTTTTGGATTTGTTATAAAAATATGTGTAAGAAAATAAGTTTTTTTTTTCTAACCAAATCAAAACATACATAAAATGTTTTGGTTTATCTTATAGGTTGGTAAACTTCATGAGAAAGATAGAGAGAAGGTGATAAGGAATTCAAGATTTTAGAGACCAATAATGTCACTATATTACTGTATTGATTGTTTTTTTCTCTCCATCTCTCTCATGAGGGTTGTCAATTTTAAGAATTACTCTATCATGGTTCAAACATTTAAAAATCCTAGAGATTCAATTTTGGAGTTTAATTAAAATACTTGATTTTTTACATGAAAATTCAAACTTTAGATCTATTATTACAATTGAGATAATTAGTGGGTGTATGAACTTTGTAATTGATGCTATAAAAAAAAACATGTGCTGTAATATGCAAGTCATAGTCTTTCTTAGGGGTGATAATGAGCTTGACAAGCTCGCGAGCAGCTCGGGCTCGGCTCGGTCAAAGCTTGGTTCGTTGAAGCGGCTCGAGAATTAAACGAGCCGAGCCGAGCTAGGCAAAGCTCGGCTCGTAAAGCTCGTGAACAGCTCGATTATTATTTTATACTAAAAAAAAATTGTATTAAAAAAATATTTTACATTAAAAAAATTAATACAAATTTATATTTTAATTTAGATTACAAATTATATATTTTAATTTGTGATCCAACTTCACCTCTACTCCACTAGGTACTAAAGTCCCACATTGGTTAAGAAAACAAGGATCAACCTTATTTTCTTTATGAATAGCTACTACTCCTTACTTTAACTTAAAGTTTAATTTTGTATCTCCTTGGTTGGAAAACAAAAACTATACTTTATGAAGTATATTTTTAAATATTTGATTATTTAACACTTAAAATATTTGATAATTTTTTCTTTAGCAAAACATGGAGCCCCACATTGAAATTTTAACAATGCTAGGAGGGATTGCAAGTTATAAAAGCATATGTAAACAAAACAAGGGTATAATGAGTTTTTTTTTCTTTAACAAAACATGGAGTCCCACATTGAAATTTTAGCAATGCTAAGAGGGATTCCAAGTTATATAAGCATATGTAGAATGAGTTTGTTTATCTTAAACAAAACATGGAGTCCCACTTTGAAATCTTAGCAATACTAAGAGGGAAACCAAGTTATAAAGTATGGGGATAGTGAGTTTGTTTTTCTTTAACAAACCATGGAGTTCCACATCGAAATCTTAGTAATGCTAAAAGGAAAATCAAGTTATAAAAGCATATGATGGGTGAGTGAACAAGCTCACTTACTTCGAGCCGAGCCGAGCTCATTAGTCGAGCCTAAATGAGCTCACGAGCCGAGCCTAAACGAGCTCACGAGCCGAGCCTAAACGAGCTCACGAGCCGAGCTCGAGCCTCAAATTCTAATCACGAGCTCAAGCCGAGCTCGGCTCCCCCAAGCTCGGCGAGCTCACGAGCCGAGCCGAGCCCATGAAAAGTTAAACGAGCTCAAGCCGATCCCAGTACTATTCGGGCTCGGCTCGCTTGATAAGCACCCCTAGTCTTTCTCTTCCCAACCTCCAATTAAAATCCTTAAGTGCAATTGTTAAGAACTTGAGTCTGTGAAATCTTGGAAAATGATAATCCTCAGCTTAGCTTCATTTCTCACAAATTTCAAATTGCATAATCTTAAGCTTTATTTGACAATAAGCGGTTGTTAGCTGTAACTTACATGTATTAGCTTATTTAAATTGCTAATTATATAGCAGTTCGTATTAGTTGTGTAAAACTAATAACTAATAGTTATCATATTGTGCTAAATGACCAACGACATTGATGTAAGTCATCGACAGGCATTAGTTATTGTTCAACAAATAAATTTTAATACATAAATATATATAATTAAATAGATATGAATAAATAAATATATATAATTTTGGGTAATTAAAATTTAATTTGAAATAAATCAACGAAAATAAAAAAGGGCCTTATAAAAAAGGACATATAAAAAAATTAAAAGTAACCGCCTTATAAAGTCAACTTTTTGTAAATAACCACCTCATAAGAACTTTTAACTAACTATCTAAATTTTACACTTTTTTCTAAACCTCCACCAGATCATATGATGGATTATGCTAAGGAACCTGTTTGTGGGGTCCACTTTTCGTTTTAATTTCAGCCTAATTTCTCTCAAAATCCCGTACATTTTCTTTCATCCATGATAATGAAAGAATAGGTTAGATAAAAAACTCAAAGAAGATACACAACCTCCATATCAATTTAAAGCATATATTGAATCCAAAGTACCAAGATTATGTAATTTGGGTAGCTTGAGAAGGCAAATATTATGAACGTGTAAATTAGGGTCTGTACAATTAGGGAACAAAAGTTTTGGCTACTTTGTCTTCTCCTTTTCACCGTAGAAACTCTATATGGATTCTTGGGTCGAAACTTCTACTTAGCGTGATGAGATATCTTCGGAATCACGAAATCAAGTTAAATACTTCATCAATTGTAGTTTTTTGGGGGCTTCATCAGAAGTTCACATAGAAAATCATAGGCTTCGATCCTACTTTGTTAAGGCTTCATTACAAGTCCATATGATGAATTAATACAATATCATTTAATCTAAAAATACCAACCCAAGTTTTTGTGTATAAGACGACACACATACAAGTAATATATTGACTGGATTTTTGAACAGTTGAAGTTGTATCATAGAAAACACAAGAAAAGTAGCCTTTATCGAATTCCATCAAACATGACCTATGCACTTTTATTTGTTTTTCTTTCCCCATAATTCTTCCTTTTTTTTTCTCGAGTTTGTTCAATAAAAATTTATACTAAGTGAAAAATCACAAAGGTTCACTCTCCAACTTCTTAATTTGGAGATTCCACTGTAAAAGTCTGATTTAAAATAATTTGAGAAAATAATCCCAAAATGATTTTAAATGGTCCATTTCAAATTGATTTTCAAACCCTTTTAAATAACCTAATATATTATCTTTAATAATTAGTTGTATTTCAATAAAATCAATTTAGAAATTCAAAATTAGAAAGTAAGAAAAAATTATCTTTTGGAATTGATGAAACTAGATTTTAGGAGTTAAATGAAAAAATTAAATAAACTTGGGTTAGGAGATAGCAGTGACTATATCCCAACAAAGGTCTGCACCAGGGAAAGACCCTTGTGATCCGCACAATGTCCAAGCTTGTGCTAAACACAAGAATTTATTTTTCATGCTGACCCAAAATTTGAGAAATGCAAAAAAGCCTAAGCTGCCTTAAGGGCCTAGCACTAGGCGCAAGCAAGAGCCTTACGTCCCGCGTAAGGTAAGCACAAATCCTCGAAACACTAATTTTCCAGAGTTCCCTATAAATACGTCTTATTCTTTCGATTTTAACATAATTTTTACGTACAATTTCAAATGATTTACAGGGTATATTCTCTCATATTTCACATCAAAAACACTTCCAAATAAAATAGTACTTTTAATACTTTTCAAGGCTTAAACATGATTGTTCCTTACACATATGTAAATCCAGGGGTCAAAATCTTCTTTTTCTTATTCTCTTTGTATTTCTTTTATTTAATTTCTGTGTTGTTTACTAATAGTGTTTTCATGATGCGGATCTTCTACTTTGATCGTTTTTATACATGATTCTAACATGTTATTTCTCTTATATTTCTATACTATGACTGACATTCTATTGCTTTATTTTCCAAACTTATATATTTTCTAGCAAAGTCCGATTCAAATGCATTCACGAGTAAGTAAGATAACTTGGACAACCAGTTAGGTAAGTTGTAATTTGGATTTATTTCTTAACAAATCATCACCTAAAAAGCATACTTTTTGTGCTAATTAACTAACTCAGGATAATTATTATTTGGTTGATCAACAAACTCGATCATCCGTGGTTTTTTAATATCCAATTGCAAATTTATTAAATCAAGTAGATACCAGTAATGGGTAAATTGGATTCAAGACCTAATTTTTGACCTCTCCCCGAAACTCAATATTTCATCCACGACCACAAACATTGAGTCATTATTCCAAGGTTATCATATATGTATAGCAATAAAATATATCATATATGTTGGGGGTATAAAGATAGCCTTGTGATAAATCATTTATATATAGAGTTTTTAGGCATATTTAGGTAGCATTTTTAGAGCATATCGATTCTTATAGCTGCATTTTAGTTGCCATTAGCATGGATTATGTATTATGTGCTCTATTACTTTTCATTTGTAGTTTTCTTAATGTTTCAGATAGTTTTATAGCTATTTGGACGTTTTCGAAGCAATTTTAGATAAATTCGATAATTCTTGTAAAGGGAGTTGATGAATAGTGGCTTTTGATCGATGAATTTATGTTCGTGGATTCTTCTCTTGTTCCCTATAATCATATTAAATGAAATATCTTCCATGAGGATCGCGGCATATCTCTCGAGAGTGAATTTGAGTTGAAAACGAAGGAATCCATTATTTTCGAAGTGATAAAAACCGACACATGTTCACTCTTTTGATCATAACTCCAATTTTAAAAATCTAATTGAAGTGATTCAAAGTGCGTTGGAAACTAGACTTTAAGATCTTTGCAACAATAGGTCACGCACCTATAGAAGATGCTTAGAATTTAAGACACAACCTTCAAAAGTTGACCTTGCGAATCTACCTGCGAACTAGCGCCCAACGGGTTGCTTCTTCTCTTGCGTCTGCATTGTGCCTTGCCCGCTGTACATGCAGCCAGCACACAATGGGTTGCTTCTTCTCTTATGCCTGCACTAGTTGGGCCTCGACGCGCCTAAGTGTTGGACGCGAGCTCGTGGTCGTCATCGCTACTATCGTCCAATCATCAAACTTCTTTTATTAGTTTACTTTCTTATTTTCTTTTCTTGGACACATTGAGAGATTAGAGGAGAGGAAACTATAAAAGGGGGAGATTTATTTTATTTCTCTCTCATTCTTTTATTCCTAGAAAACTCTAGCATTAATTTTATTCTTCATCTCTTTCCTTGAAATCCTAGTTTTTCTTCTCTTCTATTATAATTCTAGTTCTATTATAAGACCAACTACCACCACCGGAAAAAACTCCCTTGCGAGATAGAGTTCGCGCTTCCTTGTGAAATAGGACGGTGCTCCTTTCGAGGGTCTTTCTTCATTGATCATGGCGGAAGACTTATCAATTCAATGCTCTAAATTACAAATCTCTGATGTTGAGAACGAAATTGTTGACTTAGGAGATACTATTGCCTCGGAAATTGATGAACAAGTATCGTTGATGCTGGTTGGGCGTCTTGTCATAGCACGCCCTATTAATCTCGATGCTTTTAAAAGGACTATGACCATGGCCTGGGCGGTTCCGTAGAAGGTTATTATTCAATCCGTGGCAGCCAGTCTATTTGTGTTTCAGTTTTTTCATTGGCGGGACAAGGAGAAAGTTATGGAGGGTCGTCCCTGGTGTTTCGATCAGCATTTATTGGTGTTGAATGAGTTGTCGGGTAACGAACAACCTGCGAAAGTTCCCCTTACGTTGTCGCCTTTTTGGGTATGTATCTATCATTTACCTTTTAATTGTAGAGCTGATGAGGATATTCGTCCCATTACTGCTGCCTTAGGATCGGTGCTTTGCATTGAACCTGATGGGTTAGGGCTTAATAATTATAGGCGAGTTAAAGTTTTGTTGGATATTAATCAACCGTTGCGTCGTATTCAGAAAGTAAAGGGGAAGGATGGCAGTGTTTTGTCTATTGAATTTAAATATGAACGTCTGCCATTTTTTTGTTTTCTGTGTGGTATTATAGGACATGGGGAGAAGGATTGCCCTAACACTGATGATGATCCTCAAAACTGTAACTTTGGGTTGGGCCTTTGGTTGAAGGCTTCTCCTCGAAAAGGGAGGTCTCGTTATTTGGAGGAGGAGGCGCAAGTTATGGCTAACCGTAAGCTGAGCTTTGTGTCAAAGGTTTCTAATACACCGTCGGGCTCTTTACCCCACGAGTGGATGGGGGTAGTCATCACCATGTCTGTGCGGTGGGGAAGGATTCTAAAGGTGTTGGTGAAACTGAGGTGGACGTGCATGAGAAGGAGAAAGGTGGGGAGGAGTTTGTGGGTGCAGGTGAACACAAGTGCATGAGGGAGTCTTTGGAGAGCGAACAAGAGTGTGCGAGGGAGTTAGGGGAGGGACTTGGGTCTACTGTGTTTGGGCCGAATAGGGGTGCAGGGGCAGTGTCGGAGAGCTCGGAGGAGGGGTTGTCCCTCGCCTTTGTTGTGGGAGTTGGCAGTCCAGCCTCTCGCAAGGTGAAGAAGGTGGTACGTAAAGGGGGAAAGGCCGGAGTTTCGAAGGGTGGTGCAGTCTTGCAGGGGTCCAAGGGGGCGAAGAGAAAGGAGTGTGTGGTTGATGATTATAACGACGAATTTGATGTTCGAATGGGGGAGGCCGATGTTATGGGGAAGAAGCTGAAATTTGATGATAATGTTGATGGGAATGTGATGTCCTTGACAGTAGCGGAGGTTGGAATAAACCAACCCCGCGAAGGACAATGAAAACATTGAGTTGGAATTGTCAGGGGTTGGGCAATCCCCGGGCAGTTAAAACTCTCCAATCATGGTGTTGGAGAGAGCGCCCAAGTATGGTCTTCCTTATGGAGACCAAGATTGATGCCAAGAAGTTACAGATTGTCAAGGAGAAGTGCGGTTTTGTGGACGGGTTATGTTTAAGTAGTAGGGGTTTGTCGGGGGGTTTGGGTTTGTGGTGGCGAGACGTGAATGCGAAGGTGGTGTCTTATTCAGCTCATCATGTGTTTGTGGAAGTCTGTGATGGGAACGATGTTCCAGTATGGGTAGCTGTGGGGATCTATGGTTGGCCGGAAGCGGAGAATAAGCATAGGACTTGGAGTTTGATGCAATCTCTCAAAGCATCTTCTTCTCTTCCTATTATATTTTTTAGCGATTTTAATGAAATCCTTCATGTTTCTGAAAAAGAGGGTGGAGTGGTTCGACGGGAGAGGCTTATGGATGCTTTCCGGGAGGCGGTTGAGTTATGTGAGCTGCGTGATTTGGGCTTTCGAGGGAGCCCTTTTACTTGGCAACGAGGTAAGGATCTAGATTCTTTGATTAGGGAACGATTGGATAGATTTTTGGCGTCTGAGGATTGGCGTGCTTTGTTTCCTCATTATTTGGTGCGGAATTTTCCCATTTATAAATCGGATCATGCTCCTATCCTTCTTTCAGCAGATGTTGCCTCCTCGCGGCGGACGAGGAAAAAGCAGTTTTATTTTGAAGCATTATGGCTATCTAAACCTGAGTGTCAGGAGGTGGTGAAGCAAGCGTGGGGGAGTGAGGTTGGCGTGGGTATCGAGGGTCGTGTAGCAGCGTGTGCTGCGAGTCTAGGCACGTGGGCTGCGGCGACTTTTGGTGACTTGAAGAAGAAGGTGAAAGATAAGGAGGCAGAACTTGAGTTGTGGCAAAATAAGTCGTCAGATGGGTTGATGATAGAGAGATGTCATGCACTTGTGAGTGAGTTGGATGAGTTGCATCGACTCGAGGAGTCGTATTGGCATGCTAGGAGTAGAGTGAATGAGTTAAAAGATGGTGACAAGAACACTTCGTACTTTCATCACAAAGCTAGTTACAGGAAACGTCGTAATACCATTTCTAAATTACAGGATGCGGATGGAGTTTTGAAGGAAGAGGAGGATGAGATTGGAGATATTATCTCTAATTATTTCATGAATATTTTTTCGTCTTCTTCCCCGTCGGGGTTTGATGATGCTTTGACAGGTCTATCTATGAAGGTGTTTGATGCAGCAAACAGTGCGCTTATTTCGGAGCCTACGAGGGACGAAATTTACCATGCTTTATTCCAAATGCATCCAAACAAAGCTCCTGGTGTTGATGGAATGCATGCTTTATTTTATCAGAAGTTTTGGCACATTGTGGGTGATGATATAGTTTCTTTTGTGCAAAATTGGTGGAATGGTAATGGTGATTTGCAGATGCTGAACAAGACTTGTATTACTCTTATTCCTAAGTGTATCCTATTCAGATGGGTGATTTTAGGCCCATCAGTTTGTGTAATGTGCTCTATAAGGTGATTTCTAAAGTTATGGCTAATAGGCTCAAAGTTATCCTCCCTGATTTGATTTCTTCTCATCAAAGTGCTTTCGTTCCTGGTCGTCTGATCATTGATAATGCTATGATAGCCTTTGAAATTTTTCATTATATGAAGCGCTCGGGAGATGGAAGAACTGGGTTAATGGCTTTTAAGCTTGACATGAGTAAGGCCTATGACAGAGTCGAATGGTCTTTTCTTGAGCAGGTGATGATTAAACTGGGTTTTTGTGAGAGTTGGATTCGGCGTGTGATGGTATGTTTGTCCCGTGTCTCTTATTCTTTTAAGCTGAATGGGGAATATTATATCTTCTAGGGGACTTCGGCAAGGAGATCCGTTGTCCCCGTATTTATTTCTCCTTTGTGCTGAGGCTTTTTCTGCGTTGTTGACAAAGGCTGCAGAGGATGGGAAAATTCATGGAGCTAAGGTTTGTCGTTCCGCTCCTCGAATATCTCATTTATATTTTGCTGATGACAATTTTTTTTTTTACTAGAGCTACACTTCAGGAATGCTCTATGGTGGCTGATATTATTAGTGTATATGAAATAGTATCTGGTCAGAACATTAATTTCAATAAGTCTGAAGTATCTTTTAGTAAAAATGTGAATACTAACAGGAGGTCGGAGATTCGCAATATGCTTGGAGTCAGGGAGGTGGTGAAACATGATAAATATCTGGGGCTTCCGACTTTAATAGGCAAATCTAAAAAGGCCGTGTTTTCGGTGCTTAAAGAACGAGTTTGGAAGAAATTACATGAATGGAAGGAGAAGTTGTTGTCAAAAGTCGGGAAAGAGGTACTCATTAAAGCGGTAATTCAATCAATTCCAACCTATATGATGAGTTTGCTTGCTATTCCTGAGGGTATCCTTGATGATATAAATTCTTTATGTGCTCGCTTCTGGTGGGGGGCGAAAGGAATGGAAAGGAAGATGCATTGGATTAGTTGGGAGAAATTGTGTTTGCCGAAATCTTATGGAGGGATGGGGTTCCGTGACTTGAGAACTTTTAATCAAGCATTGTTGGCTAAGCAAGGATGGAGGTTGATGTGTGATGTTGGGGGGTTAGCTCATCAAGTTATGCAAGCCCGCTATTTTAAGAATGATAATTTCTTAGATTCAAGAAGAGGTTATGATCCTAGTTTTGTGTGGCGGAGTATTTGGGGAGCTAAGTCTTTACTTCTAAAGGGATTAAAATGGCGGGTCGGAAATGGCGCGAATATTAGAGTGTGGGATGCGGCTTGGTTGCCGGGAGACTCGATTTCGGTGGTCCCCACACCGAATGTGGAGAGCCCGGGGGACTTAGTTGTGGCGGATCTGATTGGTGGGGATGGGTGTTGGGATGCGGAGGCTTTGGCACTACATCTCACGGAGGATGATGCGGCTTTGGTGCATGATATTCCCTTGAGTGAGCGGAAACCGGTTGATGTGCAATATTGGTGGCCTGCTAAAGATGGGGTCTATACTACAAAGTCGGGTTATTGGCTTGGTAGACTTGGCCATGTGCAAGGATGGATGAACCGCTTTGGAGGGAGAAATGGGGATGCTTGGTCGATTATATGGAAGATGGGAGGGCCACCGAAACTCTGCCATTTTCTTTTGCGGGCTTGCGTTGGTGCTCTTGCTACGAGAGGTCGATTGAATGATAGACACGTTATTATTGATGGTGGGTGCACTTATTGTGTGGGGCAAGCTGATTCGATTGTCCATGCCCTGTTCCATTGTTCTCTTGTTGCCCGAATATGGGATTCATCCCCATTTCAACAGCTCATTAGGGATTGTCCATCTTCTGTTTTTGTGGACTTTTTTATGTGGATGCACTCTAAAATGGATTCCTCGAATTTATTGACTTTTGCGAGTCTTACTTGGGCCTCTTGGTCATATAGAAATTCTATAGTTCATGCTGAACCGTGGAATAGTTCACAGGTGGGTGCACTCGGTTTTATGCGGTTGGTGAAGGATTACATGGCATATGCTGGTGCGGTTTTTACTCGGATTTCTACCACTGCTTCTCCTTTCTCTCGTGGCAGCTGGGTTCCTCCTCCGGCTGGCCATGTTCGTGTCAATACCGATGTTGCGGTGTTGGGGTATGAAGGGGTGGGGCTGGGTGTTGTGGTACATGATGATCGGGGTGTGGTGCGGGCGGTAGCAGTGCGTCGAAGTCGCACGCAATGGACTGCAGCTATGGCTGAGGCTATGGCTGCGAAATTTGGCCTTGTTATTGCGCGAAGATTGGGGGTATTCACAAGTCGAGTTGGAATCCGATGCTTTGAGCCTTGTTAATACCGTTCGTGGAAAGGTTTTTGGGTGGGCTCCTGTTGATTTGGTGCATGAAGATATTAGTTTGTTGAGTGCGGATTTTACTTCTTTTTCTTTCTATCATGTTAAGAGGTGTGGGAATACGGTGGCTCATTTAGTTGCTAGACTTTTGCCATTAGATGGCATTGAACAATTGTTGGTTGATGCTTTTCCGCAAGGTGTTTTAACCTTGGCGGAACTTGATTTTGTTTAATAAAATTTCTCACCGTTTCCCCTCAAAAAAAAAAAAAAAAAAATAAGACCAACTTAGCGGCAAATGATCATAGTTCTTATAGGACAATTACGAAGAAAAAGTTGGACGCAGATGCATATGCCTTATTATCTTCACAAGTAGCTCAGTTGAGCATGAAAATGGATGCACTGAAATCTTCACAGTCTAGTACTCCTCCTATGAGTATTAATGCAATGTCTTCCATGACTCCTATTACCTCTTATTATTGTGAGGTGTGTGGTGTTCAAGGTCACTTTGGTCATTATTGTTCCTACAATCAACCTGACCCGAATCAGATGGTGCTTGCAAATACTTTTCATCAGAGACCTCCACACAACCCATACTCTAACACATACAACCCAGGATGGAGAGATTATCCTAATTTTTCCTACAAAAATAATAATGTTCAGAACTCTTAACCTATGCCACAAATATCCTACTAACCACCTCATCAAAATTCACCAAAAACATGTTGCTAGACAACAATATTACCAAGGGGCTCCTTAGAACCCCCCTCTTGGTTTCAATAGGCCTTCACACTAAGGCTATCAACAAAAAGCTTCTCACCAGCTCTCAAGAGCCTACCATGTCTGATCTGATGAAGATGATGATTTCTATGCAGAAGAGTCATGAAGAGAGCATCATAGAGTTGAAAAACACTACCAAACATTTGGAGACTCAACTTGCTCAGGTGGCCGGAAACAATGTGCAGAGGCAACCAGGTCATCTACTAGGGAAAGCAATTCCCAAAGAAACTGCTAATGCCATTACTCTTTGAAGCGATACACAATATGATGCCCTACTTATGCCTACTGATGATTCACCACCTCAAGTCCAGAATGATAAAATGGATGAAAATGAAGATGAGGATAACTCAAAAACTGACATTGAGCAATGAAAGGTAGATGAGGTAAGGAAGCAAAAGGAGAAGGTTATTGATTCTCCTACACCACCATAACCTTTTCCCCACATGATGCAAAAATCCAAGGTCGATCAACAATTGGGTAAGTTCTTGGCCATGGTCAAGAACCTTGAGGTAACAGTTCCTTTTACTGATCTAATTTCTTAAGTACCCGTGTATCCTAAATTTGTGAAAGATATGATCAATAAGAAGAAGGATTTTGGTGGTATATATAGAGTTGCTCTAATTGAAGAGTGCAATGTTCTATTGCAGAATAAAATCCCACCAAAACTCAAGGATCCTGGTAGTTTTTCCATCCTATGTCATGTAGGTGCTTTACTTATTGATAAGGCTTTATGTGACCTAAGATCTAGTGTATCTGTTATGCCTTTATCTATCTGTAATAAATTAAACTTGGGAGTTTTAAAGTACACGCAGATTACTTTGCAGATGACAGATCATTCTGTGAAATATCCTCTAGGTATTCTAGATGATGTACTACTTGTGAGGGTTGGAAAATTCTATATTCTTGTTGATTTTGTATAACTAGATATGGAGGAGGATAGTCAAATCCCCATCATCTTGGGTCGAGTTTTCTTATGTACTGATGGTGCTATTATTGATGTCTAGTTCTCTTAGTTTGAGTGTTGTTGATGAACTGTGACTTTTAAACTTACTAATGCTATAAAGTCTCCTATGCTTGAGAACACTTGTTGCAGGATTGATGTCATAGAGGAGATTGCTTGAGATGATACTCCTCGAGCGAGCCTTATTAGATGATCCATTGGAGGGTGTTCTTGCTTTTGGAGGCTCAAAAGGAGAAGGTAATGATGCAATAGATTCTTTGCTCCCTTATTTAGATGGCTTTGACACTAATGAGGCCAAAGGTTTTGAGGTAATGAAAACCACTTGTTCCATTTTTGAGCCATAAGTAAAGAAGGTAGAATTTAAACCATTACCCTCTCACCTTAAATATGCATTCCTTGATGATAATGAGAATTATTTTGTGAGTGTGAGTGTTTAACTCGATGATATCCAGCTTTTTATAAAGCTCTTCACTGCGGTTCGCATCCATAAGAAAGCTATTGGGTATAACATTGACGATCTCAAGGGCATTAGCCCTGACTTTTGTATATATGTACAGAATAAATCTGGAAGAGAACCACTGTCCTTGTATACAACCACAACGTTGTTTAAATTCTAATATGTAGGAGATGGTGAAAAAAGAGGTAATGAAACTACTTGATGCGGGCATCATCTATCCCATTTCTAATTCTAAGTGGATGAGCCCGGTACAATTCATTCCTAAGAAAGGGGGAATAATAGTTGTTACAAATGATAAGGATGAGCTTATTCCTACTCGTGTTGTCACGGGGTGGCGTATGTGTATTAATTATCGCAGATTGAATACGACCATCCTGAAGGATCACTTCCCCCCCCCCCCCTTTATTGATCAAATGCTTGAGATGTTATTCGGATGGATATTTTGGTTTCTTTCAGATTCCTATTCATCCCGAAGACTGGGAGAACACGACATTCACATATCCTTATGCACTTTTGCTTACCGCCGAATGCCTTTTGGTTTGTGTAATGCCCCTGCCACATTCACATATCATATTTCATTGAGAATATCATGGAGGTAGTCATGGATGATTTTAGTGTTTATGGTTTTGACTTTGACATGTGTTTGCATAATCTTTCTAAGGTCCTTAAACGTTGTTGTGATGTTAATTTGATCCTAAATTGGGAAAAGTGCCAGTTCATGGTCAATGAAGGAGTGGTACTTGGTCATCTTATTTTTCAATGTGGCATCCAAGTTGAGCGAGAAAATATTGAGGCGATTGAAAAACTTCCTCCCGTACGTGAATGTCAAGGGAGTGAGGAGTTTTCTTGGTCATGCAGGTTTCTATCTTCGTTTTATAAAAGATTGTTCTAAAGTTGCGAAATCCCTAACTTAATTATTGCTTAAGGATGCCACTTTTGATTTCACTGATGCTTGTTTGGAGTCCTTTGACAGGATTAAGAAAGCACTGATAACTGCTCCAATCATACAACCACCATATTGGGATTTGCCCTTCAGGGATGTGTGATGTTAGTGACTATGTCGTGGGAACGGTGTTGGGTCAAAGGAAGAATAAGGTGTTACATGCCATCTACTATTGCAAGCAAAACCTTGGATGGAGCTCAAATGAACTATGCTACTACTGAGAAGGAGCTCCTTGCGATTGTTTATGCCCTTGATAAGTTTTGAACCTATCTCATTGGTTTGAAAGTCATTGTTCACACTGATCATGCCGCACCCAAGTATTTGTTGGCCAAGAAAGAGGCGAAGTTGAGGCTCATTCGATGTACTCTACTTCTTCAAGAGTTTGATTTGGAGATACGAGATAAGAAGGGTGCTGAGAATATGGTTGTAGATCATCTCTCTCGTTTGAGGTTTCAGTCGAGCTCGAATGACCCTATAGATGATTCTTTTCCTGATGATCATCTCTTTGTTGTTTCTAATCATTCCCCTTGGTATGCAGGCTTTCCAGGTGCTACTATTGAGCCCTTCTCGGTAGACGAGGTTCATACTGAGTGAGCTTCTTCATTTCTTTTCCCTTGCTTTATGTATTTTCATAGTGAGAACACTGTGTTTCATTTAGCTTGGGAGGAATACTTATCTTTATTCACTTTCTTAGTGTAGTTTTTCTACTTTCATAGGATGTTACACGGTTTGTACTACTCATTAGGAGTGGGAGTTCACGTACAACGGGAAAAAAATGTACTGCTTTCTTAGTTGCATATTATCTCATATTAGCTTTCACCTCATTTTAGTTGCATCTATGGGACTATTGCTACTAGCACTTATTGAGAACCTTGCTGATATTTTAATTTACTACAATTCCTAAGGATAATTCATCTTGTTCATGATTCTTCATAGCATGATTGTTTTGCAATTGATTGTTTGTGGTAAGATTGATTGATAAATCTCTAACTCGATTTAACTTTATTGTGCAGACACCTAACCTGAGTGAGCTTTTGTGCCTAATAAACTAACGTATGTGTGTCAGTTCTATTTTTTCATGTGTGATTAATTCCTCGTTGTTGCACTGATTTTGACTTTGACTTGGTACTCCTTGATATTTGATAGTACATGTATTTTGATATGATTGAGGCGTTTCATTTCATGATCTTAGGTCCAGAGTTATTTTCTTTTTTCATATTATTCTTTCTCTAGCCCCATTGAGCCTTTTTGACTGTGTTTAATGGAAACCTACATTACAAGCCCTTGGCCTCATTTGATTCTTGTCCCAAGCCTAGCTTGGGGGAGCGGGTATTTGTTTTTGTTTGGTTTGTATTAAATTGGAATGCTCTAGTTGTGGTTTAGATGGATGGAAAATATGTTTAGTGAGCTTGGAACTGGAAATGGAAGTTCAAAAAGAGAAACCAAAAAAAATGTGAAAAATGAAATGAAAAATAAGTGAAAAAAGAGTAGAGAATAAAAGTGAAAAAGGGTTACTATTGAAATTCTTAGCTTGAAACGAAAATGTTTGGTTATTTTGGAGAATTGTTGGTTCTTGCGTGGAGTTGTGACCTTTCTGGGATACATTTTCAGTTATTTGATGCTCTCCCTTCTTGGTTTTTCCACCACAATTCCCAAATTATTTTCATACCCTTGAACCTAAGCCTCATTACAACCCTTAAAAGTCCTCTTGATCATTATGTATTGGTGAGTCAAAAAGTCAAAGTTAAAGAGTATGTGCTTCATCTGAGTCGATTTGATTTAGGTTGAGTGTCATTGTTTTCCCTTTAAACAAATGAGAGTATGAGTGCACATAACTTTAGTGAGGTATGTCAAAGTTTGGTTAAGTCGAACTTGGGGGAGATGGTTTTCGTTATGATTGGATAGTCGATTGTGTTACATGACATGTTATGCGACCTTGTTCGAGTTTGTTTCGATGCTTGGCTTGTGTAGTGATTATATCTCTCCTGCTTTCAATTGAGTGTTTGGCTCTATATCGTAGTCTCATTTTGTAGGTCATCTTTCTTTTCCAATGTCTATATCCTCATTATTAGGCATATTTAGGTTGCATTTTAGAGCATATTGATTCATATAGCTTCATTTTAGTTGCCATTAGCATGGATTATCTATTATATGCTCTATTACACTTCGTTTGTGGTTTTCGTAATGTTAGTTTCATAGCTATTTGGACGTTTTCGAAGCAATTTTGGATGAATTGGATAATTCTTTTAAAGGGAGTTGATGAATGGTGGTTTTTGATCGATGAATTTATGTTTGTGGATTATTCTCTTATTCCTTATAATCATATTGAGTGAAGTAGCTTCCATGAGGATCGCGGCATATCTCTCGAAAGTGAATTTGAGTTGAAAACGAAGAAATGCATTATTTCCGAAGTGATAAAACCGGCACATGTTCACTCTTTTGATCATAACTCGAATTTTACAAATCGGATGGAAGTGATTCAAGTTGCATTGGAAACTAGACTTGAAGATATTCGCAATGATAGGTCATACACCTATAGACGATGCCTAGAACTCAAGATACAATATTCGAAAGTTGGCCTTGCGAATCTGCCTGTGAACCAGCGCCCAACTGGTTGCTTCTTCTCTTGCGCCTGCATTGCTGCATGGTCCGCTGGCCAGCCAGCGCCCACTGATCGGGCCTCGACGCACCTAAGGGCCTATTCTCCCCAGCTTATTTTCAGTTCAATTCAGTTCAGTTCAGTTCAGTTCAGCTCTGGACAATATTTCTACTCTCACATATCACTATTCATTTCAGTTTAGTTCAGTTCAATTCAATTCAATTTAGTTCAATTCAATTCAGTTTAGTTTAGTCCAATTCAGTTCAATTTAATTCAGTTAGTTCAATTCAGCTGTTTTATACCGAAGAGAACAGGCCGTAAGTAGTGCTAGACGCGAGTTCGTGGTCATCGTCAAACTTCTTTTATTAGTTTACTTTCTTATTTTCTTTCACAACAAGAATGCGCGCTTTTAGCGTCTGACTTTACCGTCCGGCCCAATCAGACGCAAATTAGCGTCCGTTTTGTAAAAGTTGTGTCCGTTTTTGGACGGACGCTAATTAGCATCCGCTTTTCTAGAATTAGCGTCCGACTTTTGAACGGATGGTAATTACCGTCCGTTGTACAAGTTTACCGTCTAACTTGACGGACGGTATTCAATGGTTATCAACAAAAATCACGACCCACTTATTTCCAACCCTATCTCTAACTTCTTATCTATTTTTTTCTCTCTCACCATTCTGCTTATGTTTTAGTTGGCGGCACCTTACGATCTCACTGAAGGCGATCTTCTTGTTGTCTTTGCCCAGTACGAAATCATCTGTTTCAATTTTTTTCGTTAATTTATCTGTTTCGTCAAATTTTCAATTCGTTTAGTAATTTATTGTTTTTTGATTGAATTCTTTGAAGATATGGCGAAAGTCCAAAGGTTTTGCATTTGTGGCGTATGAGGATCAAAGAAGCACAACTCTAGCCCGCACTTTCTCTGATTTGAAGGAGGTTCGATCGATTTCTGAGCCAATGTCGCAGGTTTTCGTTTTAGGGTTAGTGATTTTTTTGGGTTTTTTATGTGGGTTGTTTCAGATCTAGTTTTTTTTTTTTTGTTAATTTCTCAATTCTCCTTCAAAACCCCATATTTATCCTCTCTTTTTTTCGATTTTTGATTTCGAATCCTTATTTTTTCGTATGTTTTTTTAGTTTTCTCATTGAAAAAGAAAACCGTCGTCAATGTAGAGGAATTGAACTTATTGCGTCAGAAAATTTCACATCTTTTGCAGTAATTCAAGCTTTAGGAAGTGCTTTAACCAACAAATACTCAGAGGGTATGCTCGGAAATCATTATTTAATGAACACATTGATCAAGAGCACTTGAATGTTACAGATTAAACCCAGAAAAATGGGGTGTAAATGTTCAACCTTATTCTGGAAGTCCAGCAAATTTTGCTGTATATACAGCAGTTTTAAACCCACATGATAGAATTATGGGGTTAGATCTTCCATTAGGTGGACATTTAACTCATGGGTATATTGATTATGATAAGCTTGAGGAGAAAGCTTTGGACTTTATGGGGTTAGATCTTCCATCAGGTGTTTCACAAATCGGTGTATACTTCTTACTAGGAATGGCTTCATGATGATGTGTTATGTTTTAGGTGCTCATTGAAACAATATTTCTGTGACTGAAGCAATAAGATTGCATAAACTTGAGACTTTCTAGCCAATAATTAGTGTTATTGGTTATAGTTTAGCTTCTATCATGTCGCTATTTGATTAAGTATAATGAGTTAAGTTTGAATGTTTAGCTGTTACAAATTGTGGGTTTAATTTTGATTTTTGTTTTCTGCTTAACATTCTAGATGAAGCATTGTGAAACATGCCTTCAGGCATAAGTTTATAACTGTATATTTGACATCTTGATTACTCTCTATTTGCATTTTTGTTGGAGAGTTCAACACCTCAGAAAGCATATGGAATTTTATAGGTTATTACTTGGTGGCTGATATTTTTTTTTTTGGCATCGACTTGGTGGCTGATTCTTTCTACGTCTTCTTTTCTTCTTCCTTTCTATTTTTTTTCTCTCTCACCGTCGAGGCTTCTGCATCTTGGCTTCACCTATTGTCTTCGAGGGGAAATCTCTTACGTAAGTTTACATGTCTATGAGTTTGTTTCTGTACACTTTGATCTTTATGTTTTCTATGGTGTGACTGTATATCTGCTTTATCTTCATGTGATTAAGCAATTTAAGACTGGCATGATTTTATTAAAAGCTTAACTCTCCAGCATGCACCACCATGGCTGACTGTTTAATTGGTATATGTGCTAACCAATTGCATTATTGTACTTAAACATAGTAGAGTGCTAACTAACAAGCAAGGAGACAACTAGCACTTTGTTGTTTTGAAGCTCTAGATCATTGTCTTGAAAGTTACAATGTGGAAAACCTGGGTATTGTTGTTCCAACAACCGGTGTCTCGTAGAACAAGCTGAACCTACCATTCATATTGTGCTTTGTGTCAATATGTTTATTTACTTGTTCATTCTTCCATATATGCATTTTGATATCTGTACTGCTATTTATTAAATTATTTATGCTTTATATCTAAATCGTAATTTTACTTTTCAAGAAATCCTTTTCATGTTTCGATTGATTTTGATTCTAAACCTGACAATTACTGGACCTGTACAAGGTCAAGGATAAAATGCTTGTTTTGAAATGAATCCTTTGCAGTAATCTATTTAATATTTACAACATAATGTATTATAAATTCAAGATTCCAGCTCGCATATAACCAGGCAAATTTGAATTGCTAGTAAAATTGATTTCCTCTTCACTTCCAACCTTGAGTTGTTGCATGCTGGAAAGTACATATAGCCAGTTGGACAGTCTTGTTCAATGTATCTTAAAGGACCTTGTGGGATGTGTGGGAGTTATTTTCTTGTTGCTAGGTAGAAAATGTGAGATGTCTTTGCTTTTCTTATTTCTGAAGTTTTCAAATATTTATGGTTGCTGACACTTCTCTGTTTTGCTATGATGTTTCTTTCTGTGGTGTATAATAGGGGGATCTTGGCTGCTATAGATGTTTTGAGTGGTTAACGCTATTATTGGGGTAAGTTCTACTTTTAATTATAGAAACATTACCTGCTCATTTTTCAATTGACTGTCATTGTCAGAAGTACAAAACACTCTAAAAATGGTTCTATAAAATGGTTTTTGAAATACGATCTTGTCTGTAATGCCTTGTTTATGAAATGGTTCTATATCTTGGCCAATTGTTGCTAGCCATTTAGTTGGGAACAGACAGCCATTATGGTGATTGGTAGGATACGACTTGTTATAGTGATAGATTGGGGAATATGAAATGGGGTATATGAAGATATGAAATAGTTTTTCAAAAATGAGTTGTTGTGATGATTGCCATATGTTGCTTTTGTTTTAGTTGTGTATAGCCATTTTGTTTATTGTGGGAGAGAGTAATAGAGTATCTACCGATGAAATGTATGAGCATTCCAGGGATCCAACTTGTGTTTATGCCAGGATGATCCACTATAGGCCAATTATCTTATGAGACAGGTCACAGGCGATGAAATATTAGAGTGAATAAGAAATATCTGCATGACTTGCACAGGATTTTGATGAACATATCAAAACACCAGATAGTCTAATAAGTTTTAATCTCTTATGTCAAGTTTTAACCAATGTGCTATTGGAGCTGCTAATATGGTTTAATCTAATGTTCTATAAATGGGTTCACCAAGTCTTGAAATGGTAAAGCAATAATCTTTACTGTTGTTATTGCTATTTTAATTGATTAAATTTACACTTCTTTTCATATGCTATTTTTGATCATATATTGTTTGATTATGACATGAGTATTTTGGTTTCTTGGTCATGCTGTCCATTTTTTATAATGTCATTAGCTTTGACTTGGTTAGTGTTAAATTCTATAGTTTGGTAGTTAGGTTTATTCCAGTATCAGTCATTTTGTAGATAGACTTTGGAGTTTGGACTAGTAGTAGTTAAGTAGTAAAAGGTGTTGAAAAAATTATATGCTTTAGTAATAATCATGTTGGTGGTCAGTCCATTCATTCCAATACTGTTAATAATTGTTTTTTTCTGGTTAATTTCATTAATTTCTTTGCTTTTGTTGATTTGCAAGGTTATGAGATTTGCGTTTGAGTTCCAGATTTGAAATTGGTTTAGATCCAGATACCATATTTGAAGTTCGTTTTGGTTCCAGATTTTTGTTGTGGAGTTTAAAATGTACATGTAAATTATATGAGATTTGTATTAGATTTTGTTCTAAGTATACTAAAATTTAGTTCTAGAATTATTTTTTCACTTGTAATTACATTTATTATTAATAATAATTGAATTAAAGAAGTATGGTATTTGCATCATTCCATATCTTATTATATTTAATATCAATTAATTAAAAGCAAAAAGCTATTACATTTAATACTAGTTAACCAAAAGCAAAAAAATAAAAAAAAAGAAGTGCAAATGCGTACAAAAAAAAAGAAGTGCAAATTCGTATCCCAGAAAACAGTCGCTAATTAGCGATTGCCAAGGAAACAGTCGCTAATTAGCGACTGCCAAGGAAACGGTCGCTAATTAGCGACTGCCTGCGGTCGCTAATTAGCGTCTGTTACTGACGGTCGCTAATTAGCGACAGACGAGACGACGGTCGCTAAAAACGAAATTAGCGTCCGGTTTGCGGACGCTATTTGAAGAATTAGCGACCAAGGGTTTTGCATCAGCCTTTTAGCGTCCGTTGGCGGACGCTAATATATTTAGCGTCCGATTCCGCGTTTTTTGCGTCTGATTTTTTCGGACGCTAATGGCTGACATTCTTGTTGTGTTTTCCTGGACTCATTGAGAGATTAGAGGAGAGGAAAATATAAAAAGGGGAGATTTATTTTATCTCTCTATCATACTTTTATTCCTAGAAAACTCTAGTATTAATTTTATTCTTCATCTCTTTCCTTAAAATCCTAATTTTTGCTTCTCTTCCATTAATTGAAGTGCTAGAGGTATTTTCCCATTAAAAGATATTAAGCCTTAAACAATGGCCCATGAGCGAATATACAATATTAGGGCTTAACAAAAACGACCAGCAATAGCTTGTCTAAACATCGCTTCACCTTTAATTTGACCAAAATCCTTTGCATGCAACCATGATCCTATTCTTCTAAGACCACCATTAGAACCTTGAAGGAGATTCATAATGAAAAGAGACTTTTAAAAAGTGTAATTTGGGCTAAACTGAAAAGTAAAAAAGAGGAGGCAAAAAAGCCAAATAAACTCTCTAGACAGAGAGTCTCTCAGCTTTTAGAGAGAGAGAAAAGGTTCCTCAATGACGAACACCGAAGAAGAGAATTCTCTGGCATCATCACTCCGACTAGAAGCAGTGAAGTTCCTGATCCAATGTGCCGAACAACTCAAACTCTCTCCCATCGTCAAATACTCTGCTCTCTCTCTATTCGCTCTTCGCTTCATCTCTTCTCTCTCTTCATCCCGCCATAATCATTGGCTACTCAAAAAACCCCTGAATTTCCCGCATTTGCAGCTTTTCTCTCTCATCTCGCTCTGGATTGCCAGCAAAACCTACGATTCTCCTCCTCTCTCTCTCAAATCCCTAAAATCAATTGGCGATCAATTCATCAAAGATCAGCATTTCACTAAAACCGATTATTTAGACGCTGAAATCGTCTTCTTGCGATCGTTGAATTTTGAAGTCGGAACGATGAAGAACTCAACATTTTTGGTGCTCCAAGAGTTGATGATGAAGCTTAAGGAAGTGGCTAAGGTTGGGGAAATGGTTAGCTTTGAGGCGTGTTGCGATGTTATGGATTTGATTTACGAGAGCGATGATATTTCGCGGATGTTCGTGGAATCTCCGGTGTATCTTGCGGCGGGGGTGTTGGTCGCGGTGTATTCGATGACCGTGCCGAAGCAACGATGCGAGTTTCCGGTGGTTGGTTGGGTGAATTTCGTGACGGGTTGTAGGGAAGAGGATGTGGTGTTGGTTGTCAAACTCATTCTTCAGCACGTCGTTGGGTAGATGAGTTTCATGTATTGCGTTTGTATTTGGTCATTCGTGCGTTGTTCCCGCCAAATATTGAAAACGGAAACATATATTTTTTTAAAAAAAATTTCTGACTCCATTTCGAGAACTCGTAGTAAGATGATTTTTCCGTTGGGTAGATGAGTTTCATGTATTGTGTTTTTATTTGGTCATTCGTGCGTTGTTCCCGCCAAATATTGAAAATGGAAACATATTTTTTTTTTTAATTTTTTCTAAGCCCCTTTCGAGAACTCATAGTAAGATGAATTTTCTTTGGGTTGTTCTCGACTTCTCGTACAGGGCCACTTATCTAGAGATCCAAGTAAGATGAATAATACTTCAGTTTGGTTTTCATGTACAACATATGTGATTCTATACAAAACATCTATAATTCAATATAGAGTATTATTGTCGAATTTAAAAAAAAAGTAATGGAAAAGAACATGACGATGACTAATTAATCAACAAACGATAAGAACTAAGATTCCTAATCAGCCATTTTTAAATGCTTCATGAATACTAGGGCATGTATGTCATGGGAAGCATTCCATCCTCTGAATTCAATCAAGTAGCTTGAACTATAGAAAATCTAGAGAGAGAAATTTAGAGAGTGAAATGAAGAAAGAAGAAAGCTAATTTTATTTCTCGAAAAACTGAACTATACAAAGGTTACAAAGAAGATTATATACAGTTGATGCCTAACCACCAAAATAACTAACTTGGAACCTTCTAACAAACTTAATAATAGAATGAAAGAGGATTGAGCTGAACTGGCAATCAACCAAAGCTTACAACAGCTAGCAGTTAGAACATATAAATTAATACCCCCTCCTCAAGTTGGAATACTAATCATTCACAACCATTCCAAGCTTGATAGTAAGAAAGCGATGTTAAACAGAACCAAGGGCTTTGGTCATGATGTCAGCAATTTGCATTTGAGAACTAACATGTTGAGTGTGTATAAAACCATATTGAACATTTTCTTGAACATAATGACAGTCAATATTGAGGTGTTTAGTTTTGTCATGAAAAACAGGATTGACAGCTATGTGTTGAACAACAATGTTGTTACAATATAAAGTGATAGGAAGAGTAGGAAAAACTCTTAAGTCATTAAGCACACCAATCAACCAAACCAACTCACTGGTAGTATGACTCGTACTTCGATATTCAGCCTCAGTACAGCTCTTAGAAACAATTTTTGTTTTCCAAGAAATAAGAGAAGATCCAAGGAAAATGCAATAACCAGTTAAGGATCTATTAGAATATTGACAAGTACCCCAATCTACATCACAATATGCAATAAGTTGTAAAGGATTGGAGGAAGAGTAAAATAAACCATGATGGAGAGTTCCTTTAAGATATTTCAGAACATGTTGAGCACACTAGTAGAATAAATGCTATTTGCTGTGGTGATATTGCTGCGATTTTACCTATACGCAGCAACATATCACGTAAAAAGAAAAGAAAAAATATAAAATAACCATATTGCTGCGGTTTCGGCAGAAAACCGCAGCAATATAGTTTAAACGGAATTTTTTTGAAATTCTTTTACTATTTGATCAAACATATTGTTGCGGTTTCTAACAAGAACCGCAAATATTATTGTAATATATTGCTGCGATTTTTGAAGAAAACCGCAGTAATATATCCAAAAAGTATTCAAAAATGCTAGGGGTACGGACGGGTATAAGGCTTATAAGCCCATCTCTATAACCCTAAATATTATTTGTGCGCCTCTCCTCTCTCTCTCACGCCTCTCCTCTCTCCTCCTTGGTCGTTCATGTTCGTTCAACTTTGTCTCCTCTCTCACATGTTTTTAGTTTACTTCTCTCTCCGGCGTGGTGGGAAGGCTTTCACTGTCGATCTGCTCGCTCGTTCTTCACACCGACGTCTTTTGTCCCTCATTCTCGTCTGCTCGCCTCTCTCAACGGCTTTCACCGTCTGCTCACGTGGTGGGAAGGCTTTGACCGTTTGCTCCCTCTCTTTCGTCCTCACCGGCGAAACGCGCAAAGGCTTTCACGTCTGCTCCCTTGATTCGTCCTCACCGGCAAAACGCACAACATAATTTTTCGTTTTCTTTTTGTTTCAGAATTTTCTGTAATTTTTTTTCATTTTTTTTTGTTTTCAGAATTTTCTGTTTGTTTATAGTTTTAAGATTTCTTTTTTATTATCAATTTCTTATTTTTTTTAGTATATTATTTGTTTTTATTAGTCACTTAGTTATAATTGTTGTTTTTTAATTTTGCTTTTTCATTTTTTGATCTTTTGTAATATTTATGTAACTAGTTTTTTTATCTTTATATATTAATGAGATTTATATGTCATTTTATTTTTATTTTTATCTTTATATATTAATGAGATTTATATGTCATTTTATCTTCAGTTTGTTTAGAATTTTGGTGGATAGTTAATGGGTTAGTTGCTTGCTTTTAATATTTCAAATTTGATTGCAAAATGCAAAAAAAAAAAAAAAAAATTTTGGTTACCAGGACCTATTGCTGCGGTTTTGGCCCAAAACCGCAGCAATACTCTCTGTTAAATATATAATACATAAAAATATTGCTGCGGTTTGGCCTAAAAACCGCAACAATATTTGTAGATATTGCTGCGGTTTAAAACCGTAGCAATATAATTAATCTCTATTGCTGCGCGCCCAAAACCGCAACAATAGGGCACTTTTTAACCGCAGCAAATAGCATTTATTCTACTAGTGGCAACGAAAAAATGAGGCACCCTTGGATCTGAAATAAACTGACTAAGCTGTTGAACAACATAGCTTATGTCAGGTCTTGTCATATTCAAGTATATCAATTTACAAATCATTCTCCTATAAGATTCTGCATCTGAAAGTTTGTCACCATCATAGATGCTAATTTTCGATCCTTTAGGAAGAGGGAAAGATGTAGGAGAATAATTTTCCATAGATTAACTCGTGAGCAAATCAAGGATATGCTTTCTCTGATTAAGAAGTATACCAAAAGAGTCCCTAGATACTTCAATGCCAAGGAAATACCTTAGTTGGCCAAGATCTTTGATGGTAAAGGCTTGATGAAGTTTGTCTTTGACAGATTAAATGATGTTCAAATTGTTGCTAGCCAAAAGTAAGGTATCAACATAAGCAACAATGACTGTGAAATCTGAACCTTGATGAAGAAAAAACATAGAATAGTCCAACTTATACTGAGTAAAACCAAGGTTGAACAGAAACTTAGTGAGCTCTAAGTTCCATTGGCTTGAAGCTTATCTTAGGCCATACAAAGACCTTCTAAATTTGCAAACCTGACCAGGAGCTGCCTTAGTATAACCTTTAGGAGATTGCATATAGAGTTCTTCATCAATGTAATTAACCATGAATGAAAGCATTATTTAGGTCCAATTGATGCATATCCAAATTGTGAGCAGCAGCTAAAGCTATGAGAATTCTAACAGTATTGAACTTAGCAACAGGGCTAAAAGTGTGCTTGAAGCCTTTACCTTCAATTTGTCTATCTCCCCTAGCAACCAAACGTGCTTTACATCTTTCAACTCAGCCATCAGGATGAA
Organism: Beta vulgaris subsp. vulgaris; assembly: GCF_026745355.1. Taxonomy (NCBI): domain Eukaryota; kingdom Viridiplantae; phylum Streptophyta; class Magnoliopsida; order Caryophyllales; family Amaranthaceae; genus Beta; species Beta vulgaris. Next base: position 16,563,339 of record NC_079202.1, read on the forward strand.
ATTTTGTCGTAAAAACCCATTGACAGCCTATGGCTCGTTTGTCAGCAGGTAGAGGCACAAGATCCCAAGTTTCATTTTGTTCCAAGGCTAAAATTTCTTTTTCCATGGCTGCAATCCATCTAGGATCTTGACTTGCTTGTTTATGGTTAGCAGGTTCAGTAGTATTAAGAACAATAGTAAGGCTAGCAAGGTGTTCTGCAACGTATGTACAAAAAAATAGGAGAAGAAGAAACTGAGAAACTATAAGAAAGAGAGGCAGTAGAAGACGGTGTTTTATGATGAGGGGTAGGAAGAGTGAGAATAAAATCAGCCAACTTAGCAGGAGGTTTAAGAGGCCTATTAGATCTTCTAGGAAGAATGGCAGGTGTATGAGAATGATCATGAGATAAAATAAGAGTAAGAGAATGTGTAGATGACTCTGCAGCTGGAGAAGTAGTAGGAGAAGAAAAATTTATAGGTGAAGGATGAGGTGTCATAGAAGGAGATGTAGTAGGGGAAAGAGAACTAGAAATAGAGAAGGAAAAGGAGGAATGTTAGCATGAGAATCTGCACTGATAGCAGGATTCACAAGAGAAGTAGAATGAGGACATTAACTAGAAGCAGAAGGTTGAGCCAAAGGAAAAGTTTGTTCAAGAAACTTAACATTTCTACTTGAAACAACTTTATGAGTTGTCAAATCATAACATTTGTAACCTTTTTGAGCATAAGGATAAACTAGCAAAATGCATTTTGAAGCTCTAGGTGCAAACTTATCTGAGGTTTTATGTTCAACATAACAAAAACAACCATTAACTCTCAAATGAGCATAAGTAGGAGGTCTGTTCATGAGTGATTCATAGAGAGTTTTCCAATTTAATACACCATTAGGCATAAGGTTTATCAAATAGGTAGTTGCTAGTAAGCAATCACCCCAAAATTTAATTGGTAAAGAGGCATGTAATCTGATTGCTCTAGCAACCTCTAACAAATGCCTATGCTTCTGTAGCGCCCCGACCTCTAATCATCATTACTAGGTTAATTAAAGGGTTATTAGCAGCGAAACCTAGAAGGTCGGTGCGTTACCGCCATACTTCCCGCTGGGAAAGCACAAGGCAAACATAAATTCGTAACTTAAACATATTATAGCTTAAAGCATCATAATTGTCCATTTAATAAAGACTAAAGTTGAAACTTAGCAACTAACATAGTTTGACATAAACTAAACCATAAGTGCTTTAAGAAAGCTTAAAACTAAACAACTCCTCATAGCTATGCCATCCCCTTATCAGCATCAGTTTCTAAAACAGAAAACAAAACGTCATGAGCCGAGGCTCAATAACATACTAACATCGTAAAAAATTTCAAATCATTTTGTTAGCAAACAGGGAGGAGAGAAATAGTAAAACCATTTCATAAACATATCTGATCATTTCATAAATATATCATAAGCTTCACCATTATCTTTTCATCTTACTTTATCATATTGGTAATTTGGCGAGTATAACAAGAGGGATGTCTCCCCCAAAAACATACAGAAAAGCGGCCACAACATAGGTGATACTTTCGGTGCCCACATTTTTACAGAAAGCCGATCACAACATAGGTGACACTTTTGGTGCCCACGAAAAGGTGGCCACATCATAGGTGACACTTTCGTTGCCCACGTACTGCCAAGAACCATGTTTCACTTTACTTTATCATGTTTCGTTTCTTTTACATATCATAATTACATTACATCATTGCAATTATAATCATAAAACATAATTAAAATCACAGTGTTATCTTACTCATATTTTCATAAACATCAAAGTCATTTTATATCATCGAAAATCATCATATTCATAAAATCTTTCATAACCCACAATCCATACATCAATAACGTAGTGTGAAGTACCATAGAACATCATTAGAAAGAGATTGTAAGTGTTAGCAGTAGACGTTACCTGGTATCGTAGTTAAGTTTTCTTAAGAGTCGGGGGAGGCTTGTAATATTCCTTCTTTCAATCTAATAAAAATTAAAAAGCGGGATTTGTTACTAACTAAGTGGCGTTTCAGGAAAAGTTTATACTTCATATTAATTCGTATTCTCCTTTAATGAGGTTTTAATAAATAGGCTCAACTTATGTTTTACATCTTTTAAATATACAAGTTATAATGAGGTGATTCTAATGATAAATAATCTTGTCCTATAATTCATGTTTTAATAAACTATAAGTACATGTTACTAAATGGATTAATTTAACAACACTCATAGTATAACAACATGATGTTCCTAATTTCTAATATGTTTACAAACTTAGGCTAATGAGTGATATTTATTTATTACTATCAAGTTACTAATTTATTTCATAGATAAGCTTGTCGTTATCACTAAACTTGAATAATTCTTATCATTAATCTAATGACCACTAATATATTATAATTCGAACCCCTAATGTGCTTTAGAAACTAAAACTAATGAAAAAAACTTATCAAATTACTCATCCATGATCAACCATCAATTTTCGCATGATCACTAAACTAGGTTGGTTATCAACATTATTCTAGTTATCAAAAATATTAGCATTAACCTCCTACATTAGTAGTCAATAAACTTATGAACTAAATATAAAGTTATTTGTACAAATTTAGTGTTCTTAATACTCCCTCCGTTTTCTAAAGATCTTCCCTCTTTCCGTTTAAGTGCGTTTCCAAAAAATCTTCCCTCTTGTACTTGATTCCTTATTTGAAATATTTTTTTCTCCTTTTTACCCTCTCATGTCCCTATCATGTGGTCCACCATTATATTATTAATTCAATTTTACTCCTTTTCTCTTTCCTACTTTAACCCCTTTTTATTTGTTTATTTATCTTAACCCTTTTCTCTCTCCTACTTTACCCACCCCACAACCCACACAAATGGATCCTCCTAAGTATCTGTAGGAACATTAACATAATTATCAAGCCAACTAGTTAAAAAAACCAAGTTAATTAAATCCAACAAAACAGTCCACTCAAGCCCAATATATCAAAGCAACAAGATTAACTTAGGTGACTTAACTAAGTAAAGCATATTCTAAGCCCAAAATTATGTGTAGCTTAATAAATTAGACTAACATGGCTTAACAAAGTACTAAATCAGCTTTAGTTTAACTCCATTAGCCCATCAATTATTAAGTAGCTCAACTAATATTATAAAAATCATATTCGAATCCAATTAGTATACATGAAACAATTAAATTAAGTTGGTTTAACTAGTCGAAATCAATTTTTTAGGCCCCATTAAACTAATTAACAATGGTTAACAAGTGGGCTTGCATTATAATACTTGAAATCAGATTTAAGAGTGAAAAACAAAAAGAGGTGTTATATCTTTGCTCTCTTGGAGCAGGGACGGACAACATAGGGGAAGAGCCCTCGGCGAGCTCCAGCGAGTGGTGCAGGCGACGACACGAGAGGTCGCGGAGGAAACCGACCAGCGTCAGTCGTCGGTCTTTGGAGCTGCGGCAGCGGCGGAAGGCAGGAGCAGCAGCGAACGACATAGGGGAGCATGCGAGCGGGAGCTATGCTGGTGGCGCCACGTACATCGCATCTCCGGTGAAGGACTGATGTGGTTTCGTCGGTCAGAGGGTGGTGGCGCGCAGAAGGTGGTGCTCAAAGTGGTGGTGTGGTGGTGCCGTGAGAGGAGGAGTGAGAGGAAAAGAATTTTGTGATTTTTTTTGTGATTTGAGTTTGTGATTTCAAAGCTTAGTTCCTCTGTGCGCATTTATAGGAAAATTTTTGGAGACAAAAATGGAGGTGGTAGATTATGAATGGTGGTTCAGACAGGGGAGGTTAAGTTGGGAACAAAGAGGGGAGTAGAGGGAGGTGGGTGGTCGGTTTGACCATGGGTGTGGGAGGGGTTTTGCCTATCTTTTATTTCTTTTTTTTGTATTATTTTTATTTTAAATTCTTTTGTTGAAGTTGTGACAAGTTTTTGTTGCATAAGGTTGTTAGACCCATTCCTTAATAGCTTTTGTTAGTTCTAACTAGAATTTTATGCACGCGCGTGCTTGAATTTTTTCCAAAACAGAAACTCGATTTTTTCCGGTATAAGAGTCAAAATTTGAACACTAGACATACGAAGTATAATTGTTTTTAGTTGCAAAATTTGATTGGTTTAGTTTATGTCAATTAAGTCTCTCACCATTCTTTTTGTATTTTTTTTTTTTTTACTTTTCAAAGTTAGATTGTATGAACAAAATAGAAATTTAATTTATTTATGATTTCTAATATTATATTTTTTTAGTTGATTTTTGAATTAAGTACAGTACTTCATAAATTGTATAGAAAGTGGACACTTTGATTTCAAGTCAATTTTTTCATAGGTTGTAGTTTGTAAGTGAATTTTTAAGTTTTTGTAAAGTTTCCTCATTTTAGTGATTTGCATAATGCAAATTATGCAATTTTATGATTTTAATTGACTTGTGAATGATTGTTATAATTATATTTTTGGTATTTTTGTTTGAAGCCCCCTTTGATTTGTAAGTGAATTTGTAATTTAGAATGGGAAGGGGATAACATAGTCTCTTCATTCGGGGACACCATAGCTCCCCCCTTCCCTTATATAATAGAGATATATTGTACTTTAATTCTTGAATGATATTTTACATAGACCTTTTTACCTTGATAATTAATCGTTATTATATAATAGAAAAAGATAGGTCCAAATACATGTAAAAGTTTCATTATATATAGGAAACACTATAAATAATTAAATAATTTTTTTCCTTGTCTAACTTCTAAATTCTGATTTCACTACAAATACACCTCTATTTTTTATCATGACCCACCATTAATTGTGAATGGTTCTTGAGAATAGTGATTCGTAAGTAAATTTTTGTAAATATTTTTGTATGTATTGACGTTCTAGGTTATTAGTTTAGTTTGTATGTTATTTTAAGTTTTAATAAAGTTTTTTTTATTTTTTAAGTGATTTGCGTGATTTTTATAACGTGATTTTCTCAATTATATGAGTGATTTGTAAAGTTTCTTCTTTTAATTGATTTGTGAGTGATTAGTGAGTGAGTGTTGTAAATTAATTTTTGGTAGTTTCTTTGAGTGTCGATTTTGATTTTGACATTCCTTTTGTAATTTAGAAATGGAAGGGGGCAAAATAGACATTTCAAAAGAGGACACCATTGCTCCCCCCTTCCCTTATATAATAGAGATAATCTTACTTCCTAAAGCTTATTAATAATTTTGTTCATTTAAAAGCTTCAAAATAATTCATAGTTAGACTGATTTGACTAAAATAATTATTAAGTGAATAATTTACTTTCTTAATCATGTTATTAAACATGTAAAATTTTGGGATATTACTGCTTCCTTTCCACTCTCCCATTCTGTTGGGGAGTGCCAGGAAGACTTTTTTGATGAACAATGCCCTTGTCAGCAAACAATTGAGTAGCTGAGTGTTGAATAATTTCTGTCCCATTATCACTTCTAATTGTTTTCAAATGTGTACCAAATTGGTTTTCTATATAAGATAAGAATTGTGAGATTATCATAAGAACTTGTGTTTTACAATGAACAAGATGAGTCCAATTAACTCTAGAGTGATCATCTAAGAGAGTTAAAAAATAAGTAGTACCAGTCAAAGAAGTATGTCTATAGAGGCCCCATAAGTCAACATGTTACAAATCAAAAGGTTTATTATCATGAAATTCGGATTTAGAAAAGGAAACTTATGCATCTTGGCATATAAACAAGCTTCACAGTCAACAAAACAAGAACTATTACAATCAAACAAGAACTTCAGCTAATTCATTGTATGAACAGAGGGATGCTTTAGTCTAGAGTGACATACATCAAAAAGAAGGCAAAGAAGCATGAGCATTTAAAGCAGAACATATTTCAGATGGAGAACATGTATCAGAAAAATCACTTTGGGATTTGTATAAGCCAGCTTTCCTGACAGCATCTGTCTTGATTTGGCTAGTTGTAAGGTCCTGAAAAATGCATGAAGTAGGGGTGAATAATTAAGCGAGCAAATTATGCTCAACTAATAAATTTCCAACAAAAAGAAGGTTCTGTTTAAAATCTAGCAACAAGAAAACATTTGAAATGTGTATGTTAGATGTGATATGGACGGAACCAACATGTGTAACCATTTTAAGTTTACCATCTGGTAAACCAACCTTAATAGGTTGAGATAAGATTAAGGAATAAGGATTTATCACAGATCATATGATCTGTGACACCTGTATCTACAATCCAATCCAGGTGACTATAAGATGACTGTCAAGTTTCAGCATTAGAAACTATAATTGTACCTGCAAAATTGATGGAATTAGAAGAACTCTCTCCAATTGCAGATTGATTCTTCATCATCTTCATCATTTCTTTATACACAACATTGAATCAACCTTAACTTCTTGTTTAGAAGACTGATTCTAAAAGTCTAAAGGATGATCAGCCACAAAATCTTCAGTAGACATATCACACGCATTTGCAAGTAGTCTCGAACTTCCAACTTGTTTACTTCTCAAATTAGTAAACCACTCAGGAACAACTCCAGTCAACTTAAAGCATTGATCAACAGTGTGACCAATCTTCTTACAATGTGTACATTTTCTTTCCTGTTTGTATGCCTTAAACTTCTTAAAATCTCTCTTAAGACCATTATTATAAGGAGGTTGATGAAAATTTTGTTTCATAGATGCAAAAGAACTAATCTGAGATGAAACTTGTTGTTTTTCACTCAACTTATTTTGTTTTTCCTACTTGTAACAAAATATAATAGGCTCTATTTACTATAAGCAAGGGATCCATGCTTAGAATGTTAGTTCTGGATGAAGCATAGTCAAGGTTTAAACCAGCAAGAAACTGAATAAGTTTATGTTTCTGATCAGCAGCAAGCACTTTTCTAAGCAATCCACAAGTACAACTCTCTAAAGCACCACAATCACAATCTGGAAAAGCATCTAGTAATTGAATTTCATCCCAAACTCTATTTAATTGAGAGTAATATTCAACTATAGAATATCAATCTTGCTAAATAGAAGTTAAAAAATGATGTAGCTCAAATAAATTGTGGTGCGTTTGATTGACCATATCAGAATTTCTTCATACAGTTGGCGTACAAATTGTTGTAGCAAGAATCCTTCAGAAATTGTCTTATCCATAGAATTTATTATCCATGACTGAACCATATAGTCATTTCTGATCCATTTCTGTAGATTTGGATCATCAATAGCATGTCTTTTACATGATCCATCCACAAAACACAGCTTGTTCTTTGCTCCAAGTGCCATTCGCACCACATGATCTAGCTGATAAAATTATCACCATTGAATTTGTGAGATCCTAATTGTTATTTTAGATGATCTCCAGATCCTTGAAAATATTGATCAACATAATCAATTTGTATAGAATCGATTGAATTCTGTTTATCACAATTATTTTCTGCCTTTATAGAAGAATTTTAAATGTTTCTTGCAAAATTTCAAGCAAAATTTAGCTAGTAGAAACAAGAAATTGAAAGAATCAAATGAATTGTAGATAATGCGGAAGATTTCGAACTTCAAACATTGACTGATCTTTAAAGCCTTTCGGCTCTAATACCATGTTGATTCAATCAAGTAGATTGAGTTACAGAAAATCTAGAGAAATTTAGAGAGTAAAATGAAGAAAGAAGAAAACTAATTTTATTTCTCCAAAAACTGAATTATACAAAGGTTACAAAGAAGATTATATACAGTCGATGCCTAACCACCAAAATAACTAACTTGGAACCTGGTAACAAACTTAACTAAATGAAAGAGGGTTGAACTAAGCTGGCAACCAAAGCTCACAACAGCTAGCAATTAGAACATATAACTTAATACATCGTATAAAAAGACCAGAAAGCCAATATAGGCCAGAATTAGCAGGCCATATATTCCAAAATTAAGAGATCATCGATACACAAGCAAACAATTGCCTTTACCAACTAAAAAAACATTTAAGCCAGAAACGAGAATTACAGCTCATCTATGTTCTGATTTAATCGCCAAAATTCACTTTCTGAATCAATTGAATCAATTGTCACGTTGTTGTCGTCATCGTTGAAAAACCATGACTATGACTTGGAGGCTAAATGACAAGATCAGTTCTCCTTATTCTTTGTCATGAAAAGAATATCTTCCAGTAAACTACATCCCCTAGTGAACAGTACAAAATTGAGAAGGAACTCCGGATATAGATACAGTTTGCACAAGTAAAAGAACCAACGATTTGGCGGTATCACTTTCACCTGCAATGTGTGCTTACCGATTTCACAGGGTATCAAGGAAGAGGCTTCAACATGTTTCATGGTTTAAGTGACCCATTGGCAGAAAGCTCCATCACTAAGCATCAATCAAACTTCATGTGCTGATTCACTTGACAACTGTTGATTGGGCAGCAGGAGCGCTTGCAAGTCTTATGGCCCACAAACTCTGATCAGGCATCCATGAAATAGAGGACCCTACAAGGGAACACCATCTTAAATTGAGAAGGGCGGCACCGAGGTTCACGGAATCTCTGAAAATCTGTACTATACGTGTCTCAGCTTCTTGTTCTTCAGCATAAATGAGATCCTCAAATTCCTTCCTGAAATCCTCAACAGTGTCCTGATCTAAGGAGATCATACGCATGCTCAAGACCTGCAAGGCTTCTACTGCTGTGCCAAAATATTCGCAATCAACATACGCACTAAACACATAGCTACAAGTTGATGGATCTGGTTTGATCTTCTCCCAATGCATCCCCTGAATCACTGTCTCGAGAACATCAATCCTTCCCTGAATCATTTCATGGAAGTAACATAAGCAAGGAGAAAAACAACAAACTAGCAAGTAGCTACCATGAGACAATTGAACATTTTCATAAAGCAATAAACAAAAAGAGTAAAAAGAAGGGAAGGATATGTTGTAGTTTATACACATTAGCGCTGGTTAGAACAATAAAATAGAAATATTTTGATTTCCCCTGGAGTCACCTAGACAAAATTTTCAGCCTTACCTTACAGGATTTTACTTTATACCATTGTTATTGGAAATAGACAGAACAGCAACAGATACCTACCCGTACACTGGCTTTCCGAAGAATGGTGTTGAATAGTAATACATCAGGTTCACATCCTTCCAAGATAGCTTGATCTAGAAGATCCAAAGCGTCATCAAATGCATCATATTCCAAGAGAATCTGAAAACATAAGTAGAATTAATGCATGAAACAAAAGCTTGCTTCAAAGATGTTTGTAGCACCAGTGCACTGTAAATTGTATGTAAAAGTTGACTCCAAGACTCCTATATCAGGACTAGCCTCATTGAATCTCCATTTTGTACTCTTAAACCTGTACAAGATTTGGACATGTAAGAAGATTTTTGATTTCTAATGGAGTCGCCCAGACACACACTTCAGCCTTACCTGAAAGGATTTTTACTGTACACAATATAAGAAAAGTTGACTACATATGAAAAGTTAACTCCAACACTATTATATCAGGAATAGCCTCATTGAATCTCCATTCTGTACTCTTTTACCTGCACAGGATTTAGTTTATAAATACTGAACAACTCAGATGAGTTAGATGCTGACAGATATTGCAGGATTTAAATACTTCCTCCGTTTTTTTTTAGATGTTACACTTTCCTAAAATTGCATGGTTGTAAATAGATGTTACACTTTTGAAAATTTCCTTATTTAGTAACTTTTGCCTTGTGAAATGTCCATATTACCCTTACTAACTACCCATTTAAAAATTAAAACACTCTTAATCTACCCTATTAAATCCCTACCTAATCTAATCAGATTTTAACCATTCCCACCAAAATTAAAACCCCCAACTACCTTTTCATCTTCCCCATGATCATTTAATAGATTCAACCCCCCTCCCCCAACTGATTCATCCCTCCCATTAAAGTTCTTCCCCAATTCCCCAACCCCTCCAATTCCCTAACCCTAAAACTACGAACTGCATTCTCTCTCTCAAAACTTCATCTTCTCTCTCTCCACTTTCATTTCTCCTCTTCTGATCTTCTCTTCCTCTCTCTACTGGACTTCAATTTCTCTCTCTAAATTTCTTCACTTCCTCTTCAAATTTCCCCTTTAAACTTCGAATTCTCCATTCTCCTCTTGAAATCCCACTGTTTTCTCTGTACTTCATCTTCCCCTTCTTCAAAAACCCTAAAAAAATGACAAAGAAGTATGTGCCTAATTTCCAACCCCTAGTTGATGCCTTGTTCCAAACAGACGACGCGGATGAGTCTGATTCCATTCGCGAGTTGATGCATGCGTTTGAGTCTGGGTCTCCTTGGCCAAGGAGGCTCTATGACAGTGGAGATGCAAAGCACTTGCTTCGCCCTTATGCCTTCAAGGCTTTGGGTGTGGTGGTTGAAGATTTCTATCTGGTTACGGGGTTACCAAGGGAATTCCGTCCCTCTTCTTCTTCGAACCCTAAAAAAATGAGTCTCCAATTTCAGCAGATCTTGGACCCCAGACCAATTTCACACAGGTTGAGGCCTAGATCTAGGGTTGAGGAAGAAGGGGATGGGGAAAAAGGTAAGGAAAATCTCCGTTCTACCCATGAGATTGTTTGCGCTTTAAGGGCTCCGTGTTTTTACACTGTTGGAAAGAATGGTAAAATTCAAGATGTGAAGGAGAATGAGAAGGAGAAGGAGAAGGAGAAGGGGAAGGAGAAAATGAAGGAAACGGTTGGGTGTAAAAGGAAAGGGAAATGTGAGTGTGTGGGTTGCTCTTCTACTAGTTTATGCTATGTATGTTGAGTCTGATGGGGGGTTCAAGGTCTTTGATGTGGTTGAAGAACTGCTGGATGATGAAGAGGCTGAGGATGGTGAGGGTGAGCTTGAAATTCCGATGAGTCCCTGCACAAGTTCAGAACTTGATCCTGAAACTCATTGCTTCCTTATCAGGAGAAAGCAGAGTTCTTTGACTCCCTGAGGTTCTATCATCCTAACTCTTTCTATTGCCTTCTGTTTTTCGTTGCCTTTTAAATTTTTTGAGTCCCTGGAATTCCTATTGGTTTGCTGTTGGCTATTATTGGTTGCCTATGAATTTTCTGGTTGGCTGTTTTTGGTTGCCTATGAAATATGTTGGTTGGGTTTTTTTTTTGTAACCTATGAATATGTTGGTAGGTTTTGTTTTTGGTTGCCTATGAAACGTTGGTTGCCTTCTGTTTTGGTTGGCTTCTGTTTTTGGTTGTATGAATCATTTTGTTGGCTGTTTTGGTTGCCTATGAATCTGTTGGTTGCCTTCTGTTTTTGGTTGGGTTCTGTTTTTGGTTGGCTTGTGTTATTGGTTGCCTATGAATGTTTTTGTTGGCTGTTTTTGGTTGCCTATGAAACTGTTGGTTGCCTTCTGTTTTGGTTGGGTTATGTTTTTGGTTGGCTTGGAATATTTTGGTTGGCTGTTTTGGTTGGGTTTTATTTGGGAAGCCTATGGTGTTGGTTTGGATTGGAGGTTTGAGGATGAACAAATGGCTAATGATGTGAGGATGTTTTTGGTTGGCTTGTGTTTTTTGGTTGCCTTATGTTTTTGGGTGCTGAGTTAAGTAAAGTCCCCCACTGTTTACACAATGAGTCCCTCTTGCTTCCCCCCTTGAGTCCCAAAATTATTTTAAAAAGTTAAATCCAAATGATGAAGGGACTCATACATTGGGCTTGAAGACAATAGATGATTTGCTCCTTATTGGTGTTAAACCAATAAGTTGAGGTTTTAAATCATCCATTGCTTCCTCAATGAGCCATTGAATTAACCCTGATGGATTTAAAAACACACATCTTACTTTAAACTTGTTGACATGCAAAAGAATAAAAACAACCATAAATGCTTAACTTCATTAAATGTTGCATCACTGCTTATACAAACCAGTCCTTCACATATACAAAATAGTCTAATAAGTAAACAAGAACCCCCAAAAACTTCCTGGTTTGCTTAGAAGTGTTGCTTCATCTTGTCCATAATCTTTAACAAAAAGTCTTGTAAATAGTATAATTTGTATTTGTGCAAGTAGATATATACCAAAAAGTTGCTCCCCATTCTTTTCCTTCATACACAGTTAGTTATGTTCAAAAATAATTGCCACATCTTCTGCCCATCTACTCTTATGTGCATCTAAGTAGTCAAATGCTTTTCCTACATTCACAAACCTCTCATTTAAGTATGTAATTGCCTCATCTATCACAGCTTGATCCACTTTCACATTTTCTGGAAGTAATCTCAGTCTCTCTAACTTTCTTTTTGCATGGTGTGGATTCTTGAAATTGTTCCCCCCTTTGCACTTTAGTATTTCTACCATAACATATTGTAATTGCAACCAAGTGTACTTCAAAACTTCTGGGTCAAAGAAATCATAACAGTCCTGCACTCTTAAAATCAGTTCATCTAGGTTCTTAGGAAATGATTGATATTGTAGTGCCAATTGCTCTAAAAAACCCCAAGTCTAGCACATTCAAGTCAGGGGACTGAGCTGGCTGATTGATGAGTTGGATATTGAATCCATTCTGAGTTGCTGCTGCTATAAATTGTGGGTCTGATGCATGAATGTGAGGTCTAGCATTGTCTTGTTGTATGTAGATTTCTTTGGACACACCTTCTGGCCAATTCCTCATTATGGCAGGTATGATAGTGTTAACTATCATATCTCTCATAACTGGTAGTGTAACACTTTCAATTGCCTTTGTCAACATAGTATCTGCCCTTCTGTTTTTTGTTGTATACTTAGCTCTTTCATACTCAACAAAAGGGTAGATACCAAATTTTCCATCATGTATCATCCTTCCCTCACTGTCCTTAATAGGTCTAGATGTGGCACACATGAACATGACTTTTATCTTAAACCTCTTGGACTGACAGCAACTATAAGGGTCATCTTCAGCAGGAAGCAAGTAAAATCTTCTCATATCTGGACTTAAATAAAACCACTTCTCATCTATGTGAACAACATTTTGCATGTCAACAAATTTTGGTGGTTGTGTCCTTGTTGCTGGTAATATGTGTTGTAACACCCACTTCATTCTTTGAATCTTATGATCATCATCTGTTGTAATGTGTCCACATCTCATGCATCAGCAACTCATCCTCCATGCCTTCTATTTCCAACAGCTCTTGAAGGCCAAACTCCTCTCCCTCATCTGTTGACCCCATGTGATTATGCTGAAGAAGATTTTTTGAAGACTGAAGTTTGAAGTTTTTGGTAGAAACTTCAGTTCTTAATTAAGTAGGAATTTTTTGTAATTGTTCCTGTGCAATGTGTGTGCAGTGATTTGTGGGAACAATCTGATTTTTGTAAAGAAACTAAACCATGGTGCTAAACATTATTTTCTCTCTCCTCATTTTGGAAAATAAGCCCTCATTTAATTTTTGAGGGTTTATATAGAGGATAGAGTTTGGGAAATATAGGCTTAAACAATGTTTGAAATGCTGAATTTAAATTTTTTGCAAATTTTCAACTTTATAAAATTTTGGAGGGAATTGCAATTGCTGCCAAAAATTTGGCTCCCCATCTTCTCTCTCATCAGCGTGTAAAACAGAATTGGAGGGAACCAACTAGTGGTCCCTCTTTTCTCTCTCCTCCTTTCCCTTAAACCCCCCATGTGCAATGGTCCCCACCCCTTTAATCCCCTATACTTATTCTCTCCTAATCACTCCTCCAATTTTTGCCTAGAAAACCACAATTTTTGAAAGTGTAACATCTAAAAAAAAACGGAGGAAGTAAATCAATTAAAAAAGATTTCCTAAAGAGCTACTTTTTGAGTCAAGCCTAATAACGCTCCCCATCAGCAAACAATTCTAAAGATACAAGCAAAAACTTGGAAACAATGTAAAAACTCTTTTGATAAGACTCGAGATTTCTCGGCAACTTCACCAAGCCATTGAATTTGTAGAAGTCCTATGATGCACATGTCACGCACACAACTAAAAGTAAAAAATGGGGATGGTTTGGACTAGAACTAAATGTACATCAACTCAACATTCTTGGCACGCAAAAACCTGGCTCATAGTAAACAGGGAATTTCCCATAAGACACAGAAGGTTAAGCCTTAAATTACCAAAAGCAATGTCACCAATTAGCCCTAGTTTACAATTACAAAAGCCTTAAATTACAAAATGCAATGTCAAAGGATTTGAATTTGTCTCAACATGATACTGTTAAGACTATGGTCAATTTCGTCATTACCTTTATCTTAGGCTCACAATGGGTAGAGGGAGGGGGCCACTCCACATCTTACTTTGGGGACATAAAGTACTATGCTCTCAGGCAGAAACTGAAGGCAGAACCAATACCTTTATAAGTGCAGTATAAGTTAACGTCTGGGGAGAAAAGCCATCACGAAGCATCATTGAAACCAATGCACATGCAGACTTGAAACATCTTATATTTGAGCAGCAATCAATCATAATATTGTAAGTTGCGGCATCAGGCCTGATCCTGTGTAGCTTCATATTTCTGAACATGTCAGCTGTCTTGTGGTTCTACACGGAAAACAAAAGATTAAGGCAGTGATCAATGAGAAAACAGTTTCCCCTGTTAATCAGGAAGATTGTAGGAAGAGCACACCTCTTTAGCCTGGACAAGTGAATGCAATACTGTATTATAGATATCTGTTTCAAGAAAATTGCTGACAGAGAACTGGCTTTCTGCACGGCGCAAATACTTTAACAGCTCCTGGACCATCCCTTCTAATCCAAGAGCTTTCAACTTCAGAAGAGCAAAGTCAGGATCAGGTTGGACTTGATACATGATTTATAAAATATATATCACAAAGCAACATAAAATTCAGGAGAACAAAAGCACCACCAGACCATCTCTGATCTAAGGGCTTCCAGCTTCAGAAGAGACAAAGCCAGGGGAGAATTGGATTGATTAAATTATGTTTAGATATATATTGAACAAAGCATGGTGCATTTGAAGGAGACCCCCCCCCCTCTCCCCCCAATGACTCTCACATGTCACATCTACAATCCATACAAATATTCTAATTACATATGATGTTGTGGAAACTACTATGTCAGGTACGGTGAACCTTATTCAAGCTAACTTTTTCAGCCTTTTGATTCCGTCCAATCCTACATATCTAATAATTCAAACCCAGGCTGAAATCATTTTCACCATGGTTAAACAAATCACATTATTAGTTTGGTACATAAATATGCAATCCAACACACATTATACAGAATAACCACAAATCAAACATGGTCAAAAGCTCACTGCTATATCCAAATACCACTATAGGAATGCCCATAATGAAATTGGATATCATTATTTCTTTGATGTAATCAGCCTATGGTTGAATCCCATCTTAAGATGGCAACCTTATTACCTAACCAACAAAACAATTTAAACATCCTCAGGCAACAAAAAATCTGAAACAAAATGGTTGATCAACTTTAACTTCAGTTGGAGCCAGAATCAGCACGACCTTGAAGGCTTGAACAGACATGGTACAAATTCAGGAAATAAAACTAATAGGCCCTACCTTGGGTTTCAGCAATTTCTAGTATTTATGTTCTCCAGTTCATGCTAGCAAGGAGAGCACTACTTCAATAGTTCAACCATGGTGGTGAAGCAGGATTTCAATGGGAAACGACAAAAAGCCATGGAATCTTCTATATCAAAACAAAAGAAAATAATGTAGTCTTTGTACTACAGAACTTGAATCAGTGCAACATTTGTTCTTCAATTGTACGTATGCTGCTGCTAAATGGAATGAGATCTGTTCAAGGATGAATTACAGAGCAAGGGGTAACTTTCAGCAGGAAGTTGAGTTTGCTAGTAAAATGGAAAGGAAAAAAGTGGCAAGCTGTATGTCATTTAGTTTTCTGAAGTCATTTATGCTGTGTCGAGACAAAGGAATAACAAAGTAGTTGGTAACAGTAAGCAGGAGCCTAGAGAAGTTGTTAGAGATGTTATTTTTAGAATGGCTGCTAGATGTAATGATGTTGATAGAATGAGTCTTGTGGTGTAATGGCCTGTTAGCTGCTTCTGCTGCAGGTTTTTAGAGTGTTGTTTTGTGTCAGTTGCTATGAGTTTGTTTCTAGTGCCCATGTCGTTAGCTTAATTGTAATCACATTGCTTTTGGTAATACTTCCTCCGTTTCTTTTTACTCGCTACACTTCTCATTTCACGGACTCCTAGGCAATTTTTGGAGAAGAGAGAGGTAGAGAGTAAAAAAAAAAAGGGACCCATGTGGGAGGAGAGAGATAGAGAGAGTTTATTGCCCAAAAAAAAGAAGTGTAGCAAGTAATGTGAAACTTCCCATAATGGAAAGTGTAGCGAGTAAAAAGAAACAGAGGAAGTATATGATTATTAATGCCAAAAAAAAAAATTACACGCTAAACAACTGAGTCTATGATCAGCTTATCTGCATATAACACATGAAATTTAGCCATGATAGATCTGCAAAGTTCAGCAATTTAAATTGTATAATTAGCCATAAAGGTGCATACGAAGTGAGCTTCAACAATAGTAAAAGGAATGAGGCAAATCTTTACCAAGTTATTTATTGACCGCTGACTGTGATGAATCTCATTACGGAGCATATCCATTTCTATGGTGTCAATCCTCTTAATAACATCTGCATGTGATAATAAGTTACCTTCTTCATATGGGGCATTGACATTCCCAAACAACGAAAATAGTAGTTCATATGTCGTGATATCTGGCTTAATTTTCCTTTCTTTCATCTTAGCAAACATTTTGACAGCCCGTTCAGGTTGATCCTACAGAAACAAAGGTGTCAAAATAACAAATAGAATGAGCAATTCTTTAGGATTAGCAACTATAAACTGTACAGCAGTGAAACAAGTTGATCATAGAATCCTGATCTCAGCTCTATCAAATTTTAAGATTTTTTTATGACAAGTTTCTAATCCAAGAACCAGCTTATGAGGCACGTGCAAAGCAAGTCCCAAACCTATTGCTACAAGAAACTGTTCGAAGATATGCTCATCTAAAAGCCCATCTTCAACATGGTGTCAAAACAAGGCCGCATCGTATCGTATCACCCGTGATGTAAAGGTTTTTAAATCTACCGAACCGATATTACCCGCATCGTGAAGGTGTAAAATAACCGCGTTTTAGGCGGGTTAAAGGGATATTACATGGTCTAAGCCGATATATGGCGGTACGACAGCGGCATCCTTCCTGTTCCCGCATCACCGTGACCATTACCGCGATCGTGACCGAAACCGCATTTTCAAACTATGATCTTGAAGCATCAGCCAAAAGCGAAATCTCTAAGAAAAACCCAAGCAATCCCCACAAAGATATCAGAATTGGGGCATCACGCATAGTCGATAAAGGAAAGGGAAAGAATCGAAAACATAAGTGTCTCCTTACAGTAAGATTTCCAAAAGTTACATACTTATATCCACCAAGGGAAAGGCAAACAAAGATAATTGAAGAGATCAATATCCACGAGCAGGAACAAGAGTACGTACCTCTTGCATCCTATACCAAAGAAAATCAGTTCAAACCAAATTGTCGTTAAGTCCTTACCCACCCAAACAAATGCTCTAAGAACACAAATTCTGGAACCTGGACTCCTCTCTTTCCTAAGTCCACAAACCTTATCTCACACAATAGATAATCTCTTCATGAAGTCTCTCACAAGCCTTTCATGATTTTTGGTGACACCAAGCTGAAGCCCAAGAAGTGACTTGAATTATAGTAGGATACTAGACAAAAGGATCAAATAAGAGTAATAAGCCATCAAAAAAAAAAAAAAAAATGATCGACCTTTACCTCCACCAAAACAACTTAGAAACTTCGTCCATCACAAATATACCGAAAGGAGGCCTCCTAGAAAGTAGAAACCTTATTTGGATACCATATTGAAAATAAGGGCCAAAAAGGGAACTTAGAAGAAAAGTAATAATCCAGATATCATGGAAAAGGCTAATGGATGATCCAATGGGGGTCACAATTACATTACATGGTGGTTATATGGAAACGTTGCACTTAGAAGTCGTTTGCGAGTAGACCTCCCACTTAGGATCGTCTGTACACAAATGATCCCATATTTAAAATGCTACTTTATTGCCTTCCTCGACTATTCTGCAAGACAAGAAACACATATCCACTGTATGTTAGCTAGTTATCTCAGCACCTCCAGTTGTTCAGCTTCAACATAATTTATTGCACAACTCTAGCACTTCATCTCCTCTCTTGTAGCAATGTATATATTTTGGGGCTTGTTCTCTTTCATAAATCAAGGAGGAATTTTTGTAAGTTTTTATATGAGCATCGAAGCCAAGAGTTGTTCCCTCCTCCTCTCAAACTGTTCTTTTGCCTTTTATGAAATAACTATAGTAATATCCACTATAAATATACTTACAAGACCTATAAAAGTATCTTTTCCTCTTCAAGTTCTTTTTATTCGTTGTGGGACCAACTGATTCTCATCGATTCCACCCATTATGCACTCTTATATGTTGTCATTGTATAAGAGCAAAACTGGGACATTATAGAAAAGCATTACTTAAGTGTAAGTACAAATATCCTTCCAGGAAGAATCTTAAGGAATCAGATTATAAAGATTGTCGGATAAGCAGTCAAGTAGTTACAATGGAGGAGAAAATAAGTTCCTATTCACAATATACTTCTTTTAGAAATAGTTGCACCATTTGTATAGTATTTATTTTATTCACATCTTACACTTTGATTTTCTTTTGTGATTATATTTTAGGAAAAACATAGTCATATGGGTCTTGTTGACTCACCTTAACGTGTACTATTTCAATATCAGCTTTTTATAATTTTTACATATTGATAACTAAAGATTTTAATGTTTGAGACCATGCATCGGCAAGCGTGAAAACATGAAATGGAACATGCTACAGAAATGGAACATGGAAAATAAACTTTCTTATTAGTTTCCTTTCTTGTAAGACTGACATCATCTGGTGATTTAGACGATGTTAGAGGGCAGAAATGATATGCCTAATTGCCTATTGAATTTAACACACTGCAAATTTGTTGCCCTTTTCTTTTCCAGAAAGAACCTCAACATATCGTTGCACATGCACATACAGGGTTTTTTGTTTTCTGTGGCGGAAAGTCTGTCAGAAGTCAGAACCATAAGCAATGACAAGAAAAACAACTCTGCACCACAAACTAGTTCAAATTTATTGATAGATTTTTCAAGCTTCAGAGGACTACGAGTGTTCCTTATGAGCCCTGTTAAACTCATATAGCTATGAGAAGGGAAAATCCACTCACCATCATATCACATGCTTCAAAGAAAGCATTGTATGGACGAGCATAAGGACTTGCAGAGATTTGATTGAGTAAGGCTTCAGCTAAATCCAAGTGCAAAGCTTTGCTGCAGCATATTGAAAGAGTTGAAAGAGTGGAATCATATGGCTTCAAATTTTTACTTTGCATTACCTTTAGCTGCAAAATGAGACAAAGCAGCAGAAATTAATGATCTTGTGTTGTTAAAAATCACAAGTGAGCAGCAAACCAGGTAAGTAAGAAATAAGACAACTCACTAGTTCCATGGTATCATCAATTCCTCTGTGTGAAACAACTGCTTTAACCAAACCGTCATAAGTGTGGGGTGATGGTTCCAGCCCAAGATTTTCCATCTAAAGAATATTAAACCTGTTATTCAGTTTTTTGATACTAAATATAACAACTTAGGCAACAACAAAATAGAAAAGGAAAGGCTTGATAAACAATCAGACCTCCTTTTCTTAGATGTGTAGCTCTTTTAAACCATTCAGTTAATACACCAAGATAAAAAAAGTATAAGTGATGAACTGTACATCTAACCACAGATCAAGATTATATAACCAAACCATTTCTTCACATATAAATTTAGTTGAAGACAAACATCACTGTTAACAATTGAGTGTATAAAGTTGCAACTTCCTAAAGCTTTCATGCAGTTGTATGGGTAGAGTTGCAAGCTGCATACATTACATTATCCCATTCAATGCTTGTTTGGGGCATTAAGGTAAATGGTATAACATGAACATCATCTCCAAAGGGAATTCCCTTCTTCACGCCAATTGACACCGTGGCGTGGGTTTATACTCCAAGAGCCGTGTTGAACCCCAGTGAATTACAAACTCAATAGGGAGAATCAATTACAGGGTATATTTGGACGCAACAAAATCACATGAACCACTCTTTCATTCCATGCTCAACAGATTGCAAAAGAAACCAGCTTTCATATTTCACCAATCCCAGCCTTCTTTATCATCCTTTTTTCCATATTTCAAGCTACAAGCACACCTTTGGATCTATCACGTACACCCAACTCATTCTAAGTGTCAAAGAGGACTAAAGGAGGTGACTCAAGAAATCTACAACAAACAAGCTACACTTAGTTGTAAGGCTGAAGTTTCTCCTTTGAAGCACATATCATGTACCCTTTTCAAGACAAGAGCTTGTGGAGAGAAGGCAGTAGACAGGGAAAGAACAGGAAAAATCAGTCCTATAGAAAAAAGGTTCAATCTAGTATATACAGGGGGACACACTGATGGCTGATCATTGATGCACTACGTTATCAGCCATTTTGTAACAATCCTAAATGACATAGAAGCAACAGACTTGAAACCAACGTTACTGATTCCCCTTCCAAAGGGAATGTTAGAGAGTTTTGGGGTAAAAAGAGAGGTTTGACAAGAATACATAGGTTTGACTAGTCCAAACCTCTAATGGGAGTCCAAATCCGGAGTGTTTGGTTGAGAGAGGATTTAAAGAGATTTGAGCCCAAAAAGCAAAATCTTGAAAAAGCTACTAGTAGGAGCTTTATGAATTTATTTGTGTAATGACTAATATATTTTAAAGTTGGTTGAGTTTACTACTTTTACCCAAAAAAAAGAACCCACCGATAAATTATTCTAATATATTTATTGGCTATTTCACCTAATAAAGTACCAATTAGATAATTGATATCCACCAAACAATTTCACACAAACACCTAGTCAACCCAACTAATACAACCGACTAACCGCTAACAGATAATGCAAACAGCTAACTGATAACAGCTAACCTCTAATTGACAAACACGGCCTAGAACTTTCAGAATCTAAAAGCAGAGATCAGCAATTCAGCATTAAAGAAATTGGAATGAGGAACAGATCTTGCCCTCTAAATCATGTATGAAAAGATCCATATCAGAAAGTTTAGCTTCCAGGTATATACCTCTCTTGAAATCTATCTAAATCTAAGACAACCATAAAATAATTTTCTAACAAAGAGCAAGTTAGGTGATGCATAATAGCAGCCCGGCATTTCCTAACCACATCAGCATAAGTATTTACATACAATTAATACTCAAGATTACCAAAATGATATAGTGAAGTAGAATATATGAAATTCTTTACCTGCACGATTAATTGCTCAGCTAGCTTATCATTTGGACACTGCCCACATGCATGTATGACATCATTAAAAGACCACCTCAAGATCTTCTTGATGGGCCCTCTTTTGTGATCCTCAAGCATTTTTATCCCAGTGGAGGTGTCCACGTTATCGTCTGGACAGAAGGGACTACATTGCATACCCTTACTTGAGTTCATAATCATTCCTTCAACACCAAAAGCGGCAAGACTGACATTTTGGTCCTTCTGCAGATCAAATCCTGCGGAACTCATTACACTGCATGAAGGAATGGGAATGTCCAGCTGTGGACAAAAGATCTTCCCCTCTCTGGTTCTACGCAAAAAAATGCCTTCTTTAAACGCTAAAACAATCATACATTGCAATGTTCTATAAGCAGATTCCAAGTCCCTCAGCCGCGTAAAAGACCATATGAACTTCCTCAATGAAATAATATTCACATTATAATGCTTGCAGTGCTCTCTCCAAATTTCATGCACAGCAGACAAATTTTTCTGCCAAACTGCAAGCTGAAAGCAGGCAGTTAGATTTTTTTTTTTTTTTTTGTGGAGGAAGCAGTCAGTTAGAATTAACAATCATTTAGTCACAGAAACCAAAAGAACAATAGTCACCCTAAGACCTTAGACATGGTGCTTAATAGTTAATAGAACTCTCAAGTCCCCCACTCAGAGCTGACCTAAAAAGATAATTGAACAAACCAAAGGCTGACACATAGACAAGATAGTATAAAAATGACTAATATGAAGGATAATGGAAATAATGAGAACCATACAGTTTCAAGAAAAAGGCATCATGTTTTCACCTCCCCATCTTCACAGCTACTAAACATTTAAAGGAACAGAAAGGAAGCATGTTGATGATAATTTATACATATAGAAACCCCTCCTCCCCCCTCCCTGCTTGCACTTGGAAAGGAAAGAAATGAATCTATCAGCGCCAAAAAGGTCAGACACTTCTCAGAGCCCAGAGGTGTCACTTAATTATCCATACAAACCAGTGGGAAACTGCCTATAGCTTGGCAGTATCTGCAATCAACAAATAAAAAATGTCTTTAAACATGTCGGTTATTTTGGTCATAATTGCCAATCATCTATCATCTTTAGCAAATTACTCCTCATTCTATCACAGTAAAGTCTCCAAAAGGAACACTGAATATCTCAGGTACCCAATGGAATCTAGGCTCAATAAGACAACTTTTAGTTGTTGCAAAGAAAATAATTCACATACTTGTATTAGTTTACTATTCCCTAACAAATTAAAAACGTTTAATATAAGCTTAAGTCTGCAGTTTACTGCACGACTGTATTTTATGGCAGCTTACTTTCACCATTTATAGTAATTAGTTAATGACTCAGGCTAAAAACTTTACCCCCTTTAAGCACTTGAGAGTTGAGACTAACCTGACATAGTGTCCGAGAAAGGAGGTTACACATGTTAACCTATTTGATTAGAAACACTAAAGACTCCTAATACTAAACCACTTTTGTATGTCTGATTCTGTTGCCCGATCATGTTCATTATGGTTTTGCCCAGCCCTTGACCTTTTATACATAAATAAGGGCTACTATGTTATTTGTAGCTTACATTATTTTAGTGTTGGTATCTTAAAAAGTTCTAAAGTAGAAATTGAACAGGTTTGGAGGGTGTTATATTCGTGTGCAGAAACTCATCATTTTTCCGACTCGTTTTATTAATTGAATTATATTGAACTATTATAGGTTGAAAATTCATAATTATAACATGCTTATTTGTGTTAGATTCTTGTTAGATTTCCTAATTGCGTTAGCTTCCACTAATAATGTCCTCTTCTCTTCTATTCTCTCTTGCCTCTTAAACTTCTGAACTAGATGATACCGCATCAGCAATGCATCTAAATCTTCAAAAAAATAAACAACTACTCCCTCCGTCCCATAATATAGTGCTCACTTCTCATTTTTCACAAGAATTAAGGAAAATTGAAGGAGTTTTAGGATTTCACAAAAATATATATTTAAGTAAATGTTTATTGGGTATTTTTGTCTTGGAACTAGTTTTTTTTTCTTCTTTTTCCTTCAAATTAAATAAAAGAGCAATAAATATTCCTTGGAATGGTGTAAAACAATAGATAGGGGCACATATTTTAAAAGAAAGTAGGGGTATTTTGGAAAGTTTTATGTAGAAATGAAGGATAATTTAGTCCAAACAAATTGATAAAAAAAAAATAGGCACAACATTTTGGGACACCAAAAGAGGAATGCAAGCACTATATTATGGGACGGAGGGAGTATTACATAGGACCAGTGTATCAGAAAGGGGGTTGGGGGAGCTTTAAATAATATAAAAGAAACCTTGTTAAATTGAATACTTTTTTTCATCAAACCACCCTTCACAAAGCTATATTCAATCAATTAAATAACATACCTTCAGCAGTGCTGAATATGTAACTTCATTCTTCCCCAGATTTTGGTGCTCCATCATATCCAAGCACTGATGAAAAAGCATCACGTCTTTCATTTTCACACAAGATGACAGTAAATTATTGTACAGAGGGAGAATAAAACTGATGCGATTATTTTCTCCGATAAAGTTCACCAGATGAAGTGCCTGGGAAAAGAAGCAGCAGCAAGTGGTTCAACTCAACATCAGCTATACATCTTTATTAGGGATCACGCACGATAAAGAAACAAACAGCTGGAAAAGGCACATTTTACCAACAGCATGGAGTAGTACTACCACATGATAATCATATTACCAAATGAAAGACCACAGAATTTACTCGTTAATAAATACCTTAACATAAAAGAAAAGTACCGTGATGTTACTATTTATATTTCCTCCCTTCTTTACTAATACTTCCTCCGTTCCAAATCAAATGCAACAATTTGGATGACACATTCTCCTAGGCAAAATTTCTTAAGGTGAGGCCATGTGATTAGGTTTAAGTTGAGAGAGGAAGCTGGCCATCACCACCACTCAAACTGCCATCACCACCACCACAACCACACTACTACCACGACCACCACTCCTGCTGCCATCACCACCACCACAACCACTCTACTACCATGACCACCACTCTTGATGTCATTACCACCACCTTCTTGCAGCCCCCACCACCACCTAACCACCACTGCAGCCACTACCATCAAAAGCCATAAACGTACCTGCTGCTAATTTCACGAAGGAAACGACTCAACAAGGGGAGGTGCAAGGCGGAGCAGCAGGAAGTGGGGTGGCGGCGGGTCGTGCGTCTGCGGTGGAACTCCGGCGTGGGCAGCAATTCCGGAGCAGAATGCAAGAGAGAGAAACGCAAGGGGAAAGAGAGCAGCGAGAGAAAGCGCAAGAGCAAGGGGGTGCGTTTTGGGACCCCGATGGGTGGCGCACAGGTCCACACAGTGGCTGGAAATGACGGTGGCAGGGTGGTTTTGGGCTGGAGCGAAGGTGACGGCGGTGGACCGAAGGTGAAGGCGGTGGACCAAAGGTGATTTTGGTTGGAACGAAGTTGTCGTTGGTTTTGGGCCGGTGGGGGAGGATATCGAAGAGAGATGATGATGGTGATTGTGGGTGGTGAGTGGTGGGTGGCGGAGGAAGGATGCCGGCGAGATTGGTGATGATGATGGTGGTGGTTCAGGAGAGAAAGATGGTTCTTTAAGATGGAGGAGAGAGAAAGACAGCCAAAGGATGGAGTCATGGAGATGGGAGCATGGAGGAGAGAGAAATTGTGGTGGCTGGTGCAGTGAAGGTGGTATTGAAGAGAGAGAGGGTTGATGTTTAGGTTGATTAATTTTGATTAGGTTTGTAATTAATTTGATTTCGGTAGTATAATATGTATTTTAGTTTTTTAATAAGGACATTTTGGTAATTTTAGGGGTGAAAATCATACTAAAAATAGAAAGAAGAAAATCGTTGCATTTAATTTGATATTGCCGTTTAAGGAAACTGTTGCATTTAATTTGGAATGGAGGAAGTACTACATTTCCCTTTTATGGAAGTTTGCTATTTAACTCCTACAATACTAATTTTTAGTAACTTCGCTCTTTCACGTATCTACTTTTCACATGGTACCAGGAACCACTTGTCTCTCATATGTCTCTACTTTTTTCCATTGCCTTAATATGTCTTTTCAAGGGATATGTAGTGTTTAAAAAAAGAATGGATGAAGTATATATCTACTAGATTTAATGGACAATGGCTGTCTTATGTCAATACTACTTCAGATGCAATTATGTCCTCCTTGATATTGCTGGAGTTCTTATCTGTCTCACAGTATTTACTGGGGTGCTGAGTAAAATATTGGCTTCTTCCCTGCCTTTAGGATGTATATATTTTGACATGTCATAATTGCTGAAGCTTAACTATAAATAACACAGAAATTAAGGACAGTGCTGAGAAAGACTATACAACCATAAAAAATTGCAAGCAGGCTGACAAATGCTCCAGAGTCCATACCTCTTCCAAGTAACCACCATTACAAAGAGCACGAGCAATAAGAATATAGCATTTCCAGCTCAAAGCAATCTTGTTTCCTTCCAGGACTCTCCAAGCTTCCATCACAAACTGCAAAAGGAAATAAATTGCAATAATGAAACAGTCATACGTCACCAGCTTCAATACATGGAATACTGAAGAGAAATTATAGTAATCAAAAACTAGATCAGGATTATAGGATATGGCTGAAACACCACATGGGATAAAAGTCTGGTCAAATAAAAGAAACAAAATATTAATAGCCATAGCAAAGCTGTTAGAAGATCAGTTGCAAAAACCATTCCATTAGATTCAGCACTTTTGGCCGCAGATTTTGTGTACCGACTTTGGGAGAATCAGATGCAGCAAACAGGTAAAACCAACTCATTGTGGTTTATCGCCGCCATAACTTTTCACAGTTCCCTTTGGTTGTATTCTAATCCTTATACGTGATCATCAGGGAGTCCATCATCAAAATTTTATTAAACTTGTCTAAAGCCATTAGTAGTTTTCTTTAGTTCTTTCCTACAGTGACTTGTTTCCTCTTATTCAAAAGCATTTTATCTGCCCAAATCTAATTGTGTTTGCTATGCTTTCACAATTTCTGCCCAAAAAGGACATGGTACCACAGCTTCCCTAGTGCAGAAGAACAAATGAGAAAATTTTACCCGATTACGAATCTTCACACCATAAAATTGCCTAAAAGATAGATGCACTCACCAATGGATCTGGTGAACTTGCACAGTATTCAAGAATGTAGACAACATCTTCAGCATTAAGTGCATGGCCTGCAGAACCAGCTTCAGAAAGCATATCAGAAGCTTGGCTTCTGCAACCTGATTGAAGAGCATTAACAACTCCAAGACCCAAGAAATTGGTTGTTGTGTCTCCTCTGTAGCCAAAAGTGACTGGATCTGCAACGAAAAGTACAATCATGGAGAGGGAAAAAAATAAAAGCACCAATTAGCTTTTAAGCAATCTTATCATTCTAACAACATCTGAAAAGCTCAACTAACGCTCCAGAAAATCTTAAGCTCATACATAAATACAAACATAAAACCATATTTTCAGTTGCATCGTTCACACCTTTAAGGAGGTATAACTACTAACAAAGTTTCACACTTTCACCACTAGAGTGATAGTAGACAGACTTTACTCTTGAGTTCCTCCTGGTGCCACATTACTAAAAGAGTTCCATTATATAACGTGATGAGTATTCCTGCAAAGGAGTACTATACTACAATACTGAGCAATAATGTGGCTATAACATGACATGTGAAAGATGGAATACACGCAATTAGGGAGTATTTAGTTGGGGAATTGAGGAGAACATTTTCCTATAAACTGGTTTCCCAATTAAAATAGGTTTTGTGAAGGGTGGAAAATTGTTTTCCCAAGGATGGATAACATTTCCATCTTAATGTAAGAATGCACATTTCCCTCCCTTTTTCTTAACTTTCTCTTATCTCATCCATCCTCTACCAAAATTTTTGTTTGCCCTTTCGTATTTAACTTTTCTCCTGACCAACCAAGCAATGGTAAGTTTATAATTGTGTTTTCTCTTGGAAAATGATTTTTCATGGAAAATATTTTTCCATTGAAAATGGTTTTTGTCAAACCAAACAGAACATTAACACTGCTTCTGCAGCAACCTATCCATCAATTACACATTGCCTCTACTTGAATCTGTGATAGCAAAGAGTTCACAATGTACGAGGAGTCTACCAGTGTACAGTTTTCTTTTATAATTCTATTTTCCAGTAAATTGTTGGTAAACTTACTGTCAGAGAGAGGAAAAATGTAGTTTATCCAACTTCCAAAAGCCATGACAGAACTGAAAAAAAAAATCTCAATACTGTATTTGAGTAAATGCAACCAGCACTAGATATGCGAGCTACAAAAAGCTAGTTAGACAGGAAAAGCTCTAAGCTAAATTTCACTGATGTGTGTCCCTATCAAGATTTATGCGTGTCCGTATTAAGATTATATATATGTCACGGAAATTTTACATAAATACAATATGGCCAGTTCCAAAAGCATCAACATTGAAAATTCAAATAGAAAACAAGTCTTCCTTGCCTTTTAAACCAGCAATAGTTTGGAATGATTCCGCCAAAAAGAGTCCATTTTTCTTCCCCTGCAATAACTTGAAAAAATGCCAATCATGATGTATGCATTACTATATCACAGTGTAACCTTTTTCCTCCGCCTACAAAAGAATTCAGCCTAAATACAACTAATGATCAATAAGCATGTGAAGATTGGTGAAGTATATTGAATAATAAACCCCTCTTTGCTGGATATCTTCACACTCAGAAAGACCTATCTAAATTATACAGCCTCTTACAGCTAAACATATCTAACAGGCCAAGATACATACCCTTTTCGGCCTTGAGGATCCAAAAAATACATCTGCAACCGACCGGCGAGGCCACTTTAATCTGTGAAACAAGAATAAAGAAATTTTGTGAATAAAATGAGCAGGAAGACAATAATCAAATCAAACCAGATGATGTATGAAAGAAAGCAGGGGAAGAGAGGTCCTCACATCATCCTATACATTCCTAAATACACTAATCCCAAACGATTTAGTTAAGCAGTATCCCCAGCAATGAGCAGTGAAGCTTTGATGAGCCAAGTATCTTCATATTCCACATTAGCGAACAAAAATATAGAATGATTTACCTGCTACACATAACCAATTTAATCTCTCATCAATGAGGCAACCATATAGACATATCATAGAGTAAACTTTTGGTCTCTCAGGCATTTCATCAAACACTCAATGTGCACATTTCAAAACCAAAATTCCGTGCATTTTCAAGCTCTTAATCTTAAAACCCAATTGCAAGAACATGATATGAAGGATATTTTGACTTTAACCACCTTATAATGTCAATTCTTTTTTCAAATAACCACCATAGTTTTTAAAATCTGAAACAGTAAAATTCATATTTAAAATTGGAGAATTGGGTTTGGGCTTTACCTTTCAATTTTCAAGCGGCCGGAATTCGGAAAGGTTGCTGGCTTGCTGCCGGCTGGTTCGCCGTCGCGGTGGGGAAGACGGAAGAGACGGTGTCACGCCGTCACGGTGGCCGACTGGCCGTGGGCCGTCGATGGTCAGATCTGGCTTTGGCTCGTTGCTAGGGAGTTACTACTTACTAGTTAGGGTTTTGGCTTTGTTGGGTTGTGGGGGAAAAGAAATGAGGAGGCTTAGAAAAAAAAAAGGTTGTCTGAGGTTTCGAACCCCAGACCTTCAACACCCGCGGCCCGTGTCTGAAGACACAAAACCACTGGAACACAAACTTCTTTCATGTCCCATTTTACACGCATATATTATATACCTATATCTAAAATATTTTTAATTTTTTTTAAAAAAAAACCGGGCAATTTTTTTCCAAAAATCATTGGGTTCACCTGAACCCAGTAAACCCATAGTAAATCCGCCCTTATGTATAGTGTAACCCCTAAAATCTTGGAGCGCCAAAAACTTGATAATACAATAATATTGCCATAAACAAGTAAAATATCTGGAAAACCTTAAGTAATAAGAAATCACAAAATTTGAGTATTCAGCAATGAATTGCAGAAGTTACAGAGCATCTATTGAATCACCTCTAGCACTAAAGCTTTCATCACAGTCGTTGATCAATTCACTCTTTATCTTCACAAAGATGTTGTTCTGAGGTTTGTTTTTTTTAACTACTAAGAATTAAAATACTTTTTAGTAGTTTGGCATTGTAATTTTAAAAAATGATTAATGAATAGATTCTCCAATGTCTAAAATGATTTGATATAGATAATGCAATTTGAACAAAAAAATGAGACGATATTTGCAGAGGCGAAGATTAGAGAACCTTCCTAAGCTAAGCGCTTAAGTTTGCATAGATACATGAAGCAAAAAGCAGAGAACCTGGAAAAGAAGAGTTACCTGGTGGTGAAAGACATTACCTGGTTGCCGTCAGGAGCGTCGGACGCATACAAAGAGGTCTGGGGCTGGGGGCTGCAAGGTGGTGGTTACGGAGGAGGAAATAGGGGAGGGAGAAAGAATAAGACTCATTTTTTCAAGAGATGGTATTAGTGCAATTAGTAGATCCTGGAGCAAGGTGTAGGATGAGCATCCTACACCAGCTCCAAAACGCAAGGCAAGAAAAATGAAACGCACCATTCAACATGCAAAAAAGTTATTGATTTGACAGCTAATGTACATTCCCATTACATCCAGTGTACATGTCGAAAATACAAAAAGTAACTGATTTGACAGTTATTGTTCACCATTTAATAACTGATTTGATGTCAACTGCCATCATTTTCCCCCATATACCGTTCACCACTTCTCTCTTTTCCACACTTAACCTTCTTGTACATTCTTGGTTTCGTGGTTGTTCATTAACAAAATCAAAATGTATAATGGCAGCCCGGCCCCCAGCTGAAAGTAACCCAATTCCTGAAGCTGATGTCAAATGAGTGATTTGCAATCTTTGTACACTAGGTGTAATGATGTTTGTTCACTAATTAAATTCAATATGTACAATTACAATCTCATACCGAAATTCAGCACTTCTCTCTTTTCCACACTCAACCTCCTTGTACATTCTTGGCTTCGTGGTTGTTCATTAATAAAATCAAAATGTACAATGACAACCCCCAGCTGAAAGTAACCCAATTCATGAAGCTGATGTCAAGTGAGTAATTTGTAATCTTTGTACACTGGGTGTGTTGATGTTTGTTCACTAATGAAATTCAATATGTACAATTACAGACTCATACCGAAATTCACCACTTCTATCTTTTCCACACTCACTCTCCTTGTACATTCTTGGCTTCGTGGTTGTTCATTAATAAAATCAAAATGTACAATGACAACCCCCAGCTGAAAGTAACCCAATTCATGAAGCTGATGTCAAATGAGTAATTTGCAATCTTTGTACACTGGGTGTGTTGATGTTTGTTCACTAATGAAATTCAATATGTACAATTACAGTCCCATATCAAAATATGTCAAGTGAGTAATTTCCAATCTGTGTACACTGGTATGTTTGATGTTTGTTCACTAATGAAATTCAATATGTACAATTACAATCTCATACCGAAATTCAATAAAATCACAATGTACACTGATGGTTATTGCTTTGATAACTGAAAATCCCCAAATGTACACTCGTATATTATTGTACACCAAACCATATGCATTTGTACATTAAAAAAAATTGTTTCAAGTGATGAGAGAGAAAGACCTGACCCACTTTCAAAAATACTGCCAAAAGCCAAGCCACATGGGCAAGGTGTAGGATGCTCATCCTATACCTTGGTGTAGGATGCTCATCCTACACCTTGGTGTAGGATCTAATTTGCGATTAATGTGAGACTAGCTTATGCTGATATCAAGCGCGTGCATTAAATTACCAGCAAATTAGTTAAGAGCATTTTCAATGGTTTCATATAAGGGCATGCTTGTAATTTTTGCTAAATATGTTGTTGTAGTTTAACCACTGGAGAGAAGAAAAATAAACTTGCTTGCAAGCAAGTGTAGCCCAAACAAGCAAAGTAGCTTGAAAAAATAAGAGGGAACACATCCAATTATGATATGTCATGTGGGAACTTTTATTTATTTCTATGTTTTAAAAAAATGACAAGCTAAAAAGTGATGTACCTTACCATTGAGAGACATTGTAGCTAGCAAGCAATGTTGCTTAAAAGGCTTATGTGGCAAGTCAAGCTACAAGGTGGAGATGCTCACCGTTGGAGATACTCTAAGTGGTTTGACCTATTAGTTATGCTAATTTTAAATTGTTTTTGGATGAAGTAGTTAAGCAGTGACGTAAATTAGTTAAGCGATGAATTATATTAGTTAAGCGTTGAAGTATACATTAGTTATATCATAGAAACCAGATTATAATGCATTTTACTAATAACTAAAAATCATAATTATTAACCTTACACATATAACCATTAATCCAGAACCATAACTATAACTAATAATATGAAATTGTAACTAATTACGTGTAGACAATTATTAATAACTAAAAATCATAACCTTACAAATATAACAATTTATCCAGAACCATAACTATAACTAATAACATGAAAGCTATAACTAATAACCTAATATCCTTATATGCACGCAATGCGTGAAACCATTGTTGGAATTTAATTAGTTGCGTGATTACATCTAATATTAATTTTTACAAAAATTATTTACAAAGTTTATATAAGGAAAACATATTCATAATGTAACAATATAATAACAAAGATAATAAATGAAATCTCAAGTGTTTCAACTACGTAATTTGTTTTGATGGTACTTGGTTAATGTAATACCCTCAAGTTTTAATATTATTTAAATAATAAATAATCTTGATTATCAAACTAAAAGCAATCCAAATTTAGTAATTAAAAATCACTAAGTTAATGTTAAGTATTTTTGCTTAATAATTTATGGTTAACGAAGTGAATAAATCAAACTACTAAAGTCTGGTAATCAACCTTGCAAGAATTTGGGTGTAAGACTAAATGTTAATAGCAAAATTCTGATGGCCCAATGTCGTATTCTATGAGCCCAAACAAGTAAAAGAAACCCAAATCAGAATTTGAGCTTGAAAGGTCCAAAGAAAACAAGAAAGAAAATAGGAGGAAATTTCCTAAGGGAATCATGGTCAACCGACCACCTCCCCCTACTCCCTCCTTGTTCCATACACTACCTCCCCTATGATGAACCATCATTCATCCTCTACCACCTCCATGTATGTCTCCAGAAATTCGCCTATAAATACACAAAGGAACCAAGCTTTAAAATAAGAAATTTCAAACCACAAAAATTACAAAATTTCTGTGCTTTCACTTCTCCTCTCACAGCACCACCGAGCCACCACCACAACACGCACCACCTTCTGCGCGCCACCACCCTCTGACCGACAAAGTTACGTCAGTCCTCGCCAGCGACCCTCGCCGTACCCCGCAGTCCTTCGCTACTCTCTCTCCTCTTTTCTTCGCTCACTCCTATGTTCTCGTTTGTTGCTCGTTACTGCTGCCGTGGATGGGACGCGTGTGTTGCACCGACAAACGCCGCCGTTGTTTCGTGCTGCTCGTCGTCGACTACCAAGCCTCGCCGGATCGCTCTGCCGGAGCTCCGTTTCCCCTTGTTGCTCGTACTTCCTTGCTCTAAGTAGCAGAGGTAAAGGAAACCCATCCCTTTATAAATTAGTTTCCCCCCTCGCCTTAAATTCAGAACTTTAACTTTAAAGTTAGCCCAAGATTTACTATTGTAAACTAATTTAGGCTCAAATTTGTTTAGTTAAGCCAATTCAATGGTTGCATGTTTATTTATTGGGCTCATATCTGATTTCTTTTAGTTTTAGTTAAGTTATTTAATAAATGTTGGGCTAATGGAGTTGAATTGAAGATGATTTAGTACCTTGTTAAGCCATGTTAATTTAATTTATTAAGTAAAACATAATTGTTGGGCCTAGAATTGTTAAGTTAAGTCATCTAACTTAATTTAGTTGCTTTGCTATATTGGGTTTAAGTGGATTGTTTTGTTGGATTTAATTAAATCACTTGGTTTAGATTAAACCTTTAACTAGTTGGGTTAATAATTATGTTAAAGATTAGTTAAAAATGTTATGTTAAACTAATTACCTTCTAATCCTTATAATCTGAATTCTATAATTGAATAATAGGAACACTTTAGTTTGCAAAATGAGTTTATATTTAGTTCATAAGTATCATAATATATTAGTGGTCATTAGTTAATGATAATAATTTATGGGTAATTAGGCAAGGAATGTTTGTAGTAGGTATTTTCCTAGTATAGTCACTTGTAAGTTTAATAAGTAACTCACTCTTATGAATGCAACTATTAATTTATAAGCTTATAATATAGTAATATGACTAAAGGATAAATAATACTTCTAATCTGATTTCAAATTATGTTTATAAACAAGTGTATAAAAGATTCCTATATAACCAATTAGTCACGAGAACCTAAATAAGTTACGACTACATAACTTATAAAATAAGAATCGTTCTTAAAGAGCACTAACACTAATGTTTTCTATTTAATTACTAACTTATAAAATACTCCTACTAAAATTAAAAGAACTCATTCCTCGGAGTTCAGTAAGGACGATATTAAGGACAAAAGAAGAGGATTACATACTGCAATTGAGGTAACAACTACTGCTAGTAACCGCAATTCCTTTGAAATGCGTTTTTATAATATGCTACTGAGATGATGATTTATGAACATGTGTTTTTGAGCTGCGGGATTATTATTACATGTTTTGATTACATATCCTGAGATTTATATGATTGAAAGATACACAGTTACAGAAGCATATTGATCATTGGAAATAATATTGTTTATGAAATATTAATGGAAGTTACTGAGTTACTGAAATACACTGATCACTGTTAAAGTAAAAGAAATGTAACATGATAAAGTAAAGTGAAACAACTGGTTGGTTGTACCTACTGACTGACTAAAGGTCGTGCACATACCGTACTGTTTACTGGGGCATTGACCCGCTACTGTTTACTGGGACACTGGCCCACTACTGTTTACTAGTGTAGGGTAATGCCAAGGCCCTTGCACAGTGGTGCATACACATACTGGGAGACGTCCCAGCACTGACTGATGTACATCCACCAGAGTAAAAAATGATAAAATGGAATCATGAAATATTAAAGTGAAGTTGAATGAATATTGCTTTCGTAAATGTTTGAATTATTCTATCCTTCTGTTTGCAAATATGATGAATTGAAATGGATTTACGCTGCTAGAGTAGCTTGTTACTGAGCCTCGGCTCATAACGTTTTGTATTTATGTTTTAGGTACTGCTGGGGACAATGGTACTACATAGTGGCAAGGATTACTACCTTATTAAATCATCTAGTAATAGTAACTTGTAAGGCTAACTTATCTAGAATGTAAGATCATATACTTTAACACAAGTTATCACTGTTATATCAAGTAACGTTAACATTCTCTGTTTTAATATAATATAATATGTTTAAGTTATCGCTATTTTATCTCTTAATATTTAGATATGTTATATGATTGTAGCCTTGCACCTTCCTAACTGAAGGTGCGGCGGTAATGCCTCGACTAAGTAACTATTCCGCTGCTAATTAGGTTATCTTAAATAATGAGTCAATGGTCGGGGTGTTATAGTTAACCACATGCACTCTTCAGCCCAGTCGACTGGCAGCACGTAGCTAATAGTATAAGACTGATGTGGATTGAACTCTTGCATAGGTGGAGATATAATCCAATAGAAGGCTTTACTTCCAAGTTTTGAAAATATCATCTCCATGACTCGGGTTTGTCCATTTGGTTGCATCAACGCAAATAATTATACAATTATTTTGTAGAGGGACATATAGGCTTTGAAATTATGCAGTGCATTTAAAAGCAACGAAGGTTAGTTTGTAATAGATGATAACCTGTTGAAGTATTAATTTTATGTCTGTAGCTGGGCATCTCTAAATGAGTTGTGCAAGATCATGAAGCATTTTGACCTTTGAAGAACCACTTTTATCACATAATCATAATCATGAAACATCATTAAAATATAGTGTCATCATACTCATTATTTCATAAACATCAAAATCATTTCATATCATCGAAAATCATCATATTCATAAAACCTTTCATATCCCACAATCCATACATCAACGACGTAGTGCGAAATACCATGAAACATCATTAGAAAGGAATTATGGGTGTTAGCAGTAGACATTACCTGGTACCGTAGTTACGTTTTCTTGAGAGTCGGGGGAGGCTTGTAATATTCCTTCCTTTTAATCTAATAAAGAATTGAATAATAAAATTTATTACTATTTAATTGGACGTTGCGTTTTTCTTAAACATTATTTCATTAGGTCGTGAGATTACCCAAAAAATGTTTTTAGACCTTCGAGTTACTAATTTATAAGCTTAGGTGTGGTTATCATTAAACTTAAATTATTATTATCATTAATCCAATGACCACTAATATATTATAATTCTATCCCCTACTATGCTTTAAAAACTAAAACTAATTATAAAAGCTTATGAAATTACTCCTCCATGAACAATCATCAATTTTCGCATGAACACTAAACTAGGTTGGTTATTAACATTATTCTAGTTATCTAAAATATTAGCATTAACCTCCTACATTAGTAGTCAATAAACTTATGAACTATATATAAAGTTACTTGTACAAGTTTAGTGTTTTTAATACTCTCTTACAAAAATTCAGATTATAAGGACTAGTAATTAATTAGTTTAACCTAACCTTTTTAATTAATTCTTAGTATAATTATCAACCCAACTAGTTAAAGATTCAATCTAAACCAAGTGATTTAATTAAATCCAGGAAAACAGTTCGCTTAAGCCCAATATATCAAAGCAACAAAATTAACTTAAGTGACTTGACTAAGTAAATCAGATTATAAGCCCAATATTATGTTTAACTTAATAAATTAAACTAACATAGCCTGATAAAGCACTAAATCAGCTTCAATTAACTCCATTAGCCCAACAATTAATAACTAGCTAAACTAACATTATAAGAAAATCATATTTGAGCCCAAATAATACACATGCAACAATTGAATGGGGTTGTTGACTAATGTAAATCAGTTTTTAGGCCCAACTTAGATTAATTAACAAAAGGTAGTAATTAGGCTTGCATTATAACACTTTTAATCAGATTTTAGAGGAAAGAATAGAGAAAAGAAAGGGTGTAGTACCTCTGCTCACTTGGAGCAGGGACAAATAACACACGACTGAGACCTCGGCGAGCTTCGGCGAGTGACGCAGGCGACAACACGGGAGGTCGGCAGCAAAAACCGCCCAGCTTGAGCGTCGACCTTCAGAACTCCGGTGGTGGCGAAAGCAGAAGCAGTAGCAGCTACGAAGAGGCAGAGCACGAGAGAGAGGGGAAGCGAAGTAAAGAGAGTGAGAGAGAGAGAGAGAGAGCAGCGACAACCTGCATTGTGGAAGCCGTACTTTAAGAGCAAAAATGGATTGTAGGAAATTACCCATTGGTCGTCTACTTTTATCCGAGAATTGTGAAGCAATGGTACATCTGGACGATCTTGTCGGTGACGATATATAGGATATGAGTCATTTTCATGTATTGTTGCATAAGTAAATGACTTTGAGAATTCTTTCTTACAACTCCCTTGTTTCATGCATGGAGAATCCCTGTTGTGAACACAACATGGACCATGAACCATGTGTTTAAGAGCTTTCTTCTGCAATTTCGGTTCTTGTTGTTCATCTGGTATTTCTGCTATGACAATTATTCGTGGTTAGCTTGTCGGTTTGGTCAAGGATCATCAACATATGAACACACTGAAGACATCTCTTTTGGAATTCAACTACATATACATAAGCCACCACCTTTCCAAGGATTTCCTTTTCCAAAACATCTTTTTTCAACTCTTCAAATTTAGCATGAAAGACCCTTGTTAGTAGATCTGGGCGATCATTTGGAACTTGTCCGAGCAATACTTCCGATTGTATTTCTGACCAAAATGGATTGAATGTCATTGTTAGGAATATATCCGGCTTGCCAAACTTCTGTACCAAGGCCATGGCATCTTAGTACCTCTGGTGCATATCTCATGAGCTTCCTAAGAATGAAGACAGTAGTATGGTCCTTCGACCAACATTCTCTGCAGATGAAAATTTACTTAAAAAAAGTAATGTTAATTGAAGGGATTTGTTTCGTTACAAAGAGTATAGGTATAGCTAAATGAATCTGAACCTATATTATTTTCTTCTCAGCATTAAGAGAATCCTCTAAACCCTTGTACAATTCAGCATGTATCTTGTCTTGATTAAGTGCAATACATCTCAGTTTGGATGCTTGCATTTTTACAAAGTTATCAACAACATATTGTTGGAGGAGACGACCACCTCTTAGGAGTAGACAATTAAGATATTGTCGCATCTAAGGAACATTTTTTTTTTGTTAGAAAGAGATAAGTATTAAGCTGTAGGAATATGAGACATACACATAAGAGTTGAAATAATTTTCACCTAAAACATATGCATAAAATTCTCGACATGTCAGCTTCCTGCCCGTCGTTGTACGACTGTTTACATCCCATCCATAAAAGCCATAAGGAAATAAAGAGGATATTGTAGTGGGTCATAATAACCCAATTATCTTTGATATACATCAATTGTCCATTAACAAACATGTTATGTAGTTCTAGACTCGTAAAATACTGCTATTCCTACAACATGTTCTTCAATAGGAGACTTGTGCAACAATGCCCTGACCAGAATAACCCGAACCTGAGCTCCGCTTTTGGACCTGCGAAAAGGGACCCACCCTGGAGGTTTGGGTGGTATTTCCCTCTCCAAAACTTAAGTCAGGTATCAGGAGTAGCAAAGGGAAACTTTTAGAGAGAGAATTATGACAGAGTAACAATACCTTTCTCCTGATTTCAAGGACTATTGCCCTGAAAAATATACCTTTCTCCTGATTTCAAGGACTATTTATAGTGTTTGAGATAATTGATGTACTCTGAGCTCACCCTAATTTGGGGACACCTGATTGGCTAAGCAATGAAATCATGACACGTGACAAGCATTTATTGGAGAGTACACATGATCCAACTTTATGTAGATACCTTTTTGGGACTCTGTGCCAAAGTACGAACTAGGCTAGGAAAGTGGGCTGATACTTCTTCCAATTTAGGAAGTGTACTTCAGCTATCTTTCCTTTTGGCCCTGAACTTTCGTCAACATGGAAGGGACACATGTACGGCCCAGATGAATCCTTGTGGCTGCCTAGAGCCGCCGATCTTTAGGCTACAATATTTACCCCTAAAAGAGGTTTTTTTACCATTTGGGCGCCAAGACGGTTAAAATTCTCTTTTAACTTGAGAGAACTACCTTACTTTTTCAAAAAATAGAAAAGGCGCCATTTTGCCGGTCTCAACCGGTCAACTCTCAAAGGTTCCTTGAGCACAACGATCGTTTTTACCAGAAGGGGAGGTCTTTTTTACCTCCCTATAGATATGACCTCTTGTCCTTTCTGAGTTCATTTCATGCCTTGAGAGAATTTTTCTAGAGAGAGAGACTATGCCCATTTCTTCATTGAAATTCTAGAGAGAGAAAGTGCATCCGTCCAAGACCTTGAAACCTTCATCATCCGTCCGAGTAACTCAACAAGTATCCCTTTCCTTCTTCTTGCTCTCAATTTTTTACTTTTCTTTTCATTTTTTTTAGAAAAATGGATTCTTCTTCTTCATCGAATAATCCCGGCCACTTAAGAGTTGGTCTTAACACTAGAACATCTAGTCTTCCATCTTTGGCATATTCTAGAGTTGGGCCTATTTTGGCCGCTCATGCATTGTGTTTTTATGGACATAGACGACAAAGTCAGACGAACCAGTCTTTACCTGTGCAGGGTAATCTGGCACGCGTCAAGCAAACTGCTCGTCTAAGCGTGGAGTAAACCTCCCGGCTCCAGCTTTGAAATGGAGGCATCAATCGGCAAAATCCCTGAAGATAGGGAGCGCGAAGTACAGAGTGCTCGGCCAGCACCAGAAACTCCTTCCCATGGAAGCGTCCTGGAAGAACGACTTAATTCCGTCCGAAAAAGATATGGAAATGGATGAGACTAACGAGGCGGAGAACGTATCTGGTCTGTCCAATGATTCGGACGATCCCTCCACAACTTCGTTAGAGATTAGACTATGCCTAGGCCCTCTATCTGACCCTAAATTTATTTTAGCCAATAATGGCTGGTTAGGACGGCTAGGCACCGACCTTAGGCCTTTCTCCTCGGCAATTCCCACGTCGGGGTATTCTTTTGTCCTGCCGGATAACCAGGATACTATTGTTAGTATCCCGTCCGGCCATTTTGCCGTTTATCAGTTATCTCTGGACGCGGGGTTGCGATTTCCCCTTCACCATTTCATTAGCCGTCTTTTACATCACTATAATGTCGACTATAACTAATTAGCCCTAAACTCCTGGCAAAACATCCTAAACTTTTTAGCCGTTTGCGAGTCGAAGGGCGTTACTCCTTCATTGTCGGCCTTCACCCAGATACACTATGTATCTAAGGTTCCCAAGACGGTAGAGGGGGCTTGGTTTAGTGTTTGCAACCATCACAGTTTTATGACGTCTTGGGATAAGACTTCTAAGATGCATGTCTGGAAGGCATAATTCTTATTCGTCTAATCCCCTAATGAGGCAGTGGCTAGGAGATACCACTATTTTAGTCGGGCTCCCACTAATACCGGACGAACCACTTCTTTTTTAGAGCTAGAGAGTGATTCACCCGAGGAGATGGTGGAATACTTCAGGCATATCAGAGTATTTTGCCCCAAACAACTCATCCTTTAAGGGTCCGTCCAACTAGACCCCTTTTAAGGAAATGTTTTATGACAATAATTTCCTGGTCGTCGTGGGCTTGCGGCAGGCCGAAGATAGAGGTATACCTCTTATTCCCTAAGTAAAATTCTTCGTCCATGGACATTTTCTTACTAACATTATGCTTCTATTTTGCAGCTTATGCTAAGGTCGTCCTGAAGAAATCTTGGACGGGAGTCATCCGTATGTCTAAATTTACCAGCTCCTTATGGAAAGAATACAACAAGTCCGGCTCTAAAAAGAGGACGGATACTTTGGTAAGCTTTTTTTTTTTTTTTATGGGCGACCATGTTGGCCGTCCTACTCCCTGGGGCCTCTCTCTTCTTAGGACAAGGCTTTCTCAAGAATGCAAGCCGGCCAGAGCCTTTTGGGTGGCCTTCTCTCTTAATTAACACCCTTCCAGAAACTAAAGTGTTTGTTTGGTTTTTGGACGAGTCCTGTTCCAAACTGGAAGGCGATTAACCTTTTTGAGGATGGTATTCTTCTTTAGGTAACCTTCGTCCGGGAACCAATACTTTTATTAGATTCTGGACGAGCTACCTTCTCTGATGATCAGTGACCAACTGTTTCTGGTCGCTCTGATTTTTTGGGCAGGTTTCGTCCATAACTGAATTTTTTGTTATTTTTTGGACGTGCCTCTTACTTATGAAGTTTGTTTTCCTAACTTGTCTTTTCTTGTTCTTCAGAAAAATTCCCCAACATTGAAGGAATTGGCGGAGAAGGCGCCCACCAAGAAGAGGGCGGTCACAGTGGAAGACGCTCCTCCCCCCAAAAAATCCAAAGGCTTTATAGCCAAGAAGAAGAAGTCTGACCGTCCTTCCTTAGCGAAGGTTGAATTGCCTCCTAAAGTGGAGGATACAACCATGGTTACCTTCGTTGGGGGAAGTTGACCTGACGCCTGCTACAACACCCAAACAATCGGATGTGGTTGTTGTTCTGGAGATCCCTGAGAAGGCTGAAGAACAGATCACCCAGCCGGACGCGGCTAAGGACGTCTCGGCCTTTCCGGCCATGTTACGGGGTTGGTATCTCAAATGCCCCTTGCATACAAATCTACTTTATTGTCTTCCGCTGAGTCGTACTACTCCAACATTGTTAAGACTCTGCGTGTTGGCAGGCTTTAAATGAGTCCGTTTAACAGACTAGCAGTGGTCATTCCCGTCGAAAACACTGACGACTCTCCTCTTTCAGATAAAGGCAAAGGAGCAGCTGAAGCAGTTCCTGAGGCTTCACTTATAATATCGGACGACGAGTCCTTGGTCG
This sequence comes from Beta vulgaris subsp. vulgaris, assembly GCF_026745355.1. Taxonomy (NCBI): domain Eukaryota; kingdom Viridiplantae; phylum Streptophyta; class Magnoliopsida; order Caryophyllales; family Amaranthaceae; genus Beta; species Beta vulgaris. Next base: position 16,604,768 of record NC_079202.1, read on the forward strand.
CCTTCGCCAGGATGACCTCAGCGGATCGTGAGAATTTCAAGCAGGAGCTCATCAAATGCTTCCCTGAGCCTTATATTTAAGACTTAAAAGGTGCTTCATTTGGGCATGTAGGCTACATGTCCCAGCTTGCTGCTGAGGTATAGAAATCATTTCCATGCTGTTCATCTTTCGTATTTTGCGGAATAACTTGTTTTTTATGGTCGTCTTAACTAATTGAACTTCTCTCTTTCTTTTCAGCTCTTTGCTCGCAGCATTCTAACAGAGGAGTGGGCTAAAGAGCTCGGAAAAGAAAATAAGCAACTCGTCCGACAAGCTACTACAGTTGGGGATAAGGCTATGCATGACATAGCAAAGTAGGAAACCCCTGTCGCCAATCAAGGGAGGCATGGGAGAAACGGTCGGCCGACAAAAATTATCTCCTCAAAATCAACGAACTATTTACCGATAAGGACGCGTTGAAGTTGGCCTTGAAAGCTGAGAGAAACACCGCTCTCTGGGCCGCAGTTCAACTTAGAAGGGAGAATGGTCTTCTAAGGGCGCAAAACTATCGGCTAAAGGAGGAGGTGGCTCAAGCCTTCGAGTCTGCCAAAGAGCCCCTGAATGAGGTCATTGATACCTCCAAGTCCTGGTATGTGAAGGCCTTTGAGATGTTGGCTGAGGCAGACGACGTTCCTCGCTATGTTGGTAGAGTTCCAAGAGAGCCTTCACAGGGCCATGGTGGCCACTGGGGAGCCTCCGGTCTTTCAAGAGTCATCTAATGACGAAAAAGAAGAGGAGGTGGCCGACACAAAGAATTAGGCCGATGACACCAACCTCCCTCCTGAATAGAATTCATAGCCTTAACTCCCTTTGTTGTTGTATCTTGGCCGGAGGCCATTCTGTACTTAGCTTGTTTTGCTTTTCTATCTTATAGATTTTAATCTTTTGGACATGAGATTTATAACAGAACTTCTTTTTCTTTTCTTGTCTCTGCTTGCAATTTTACTTTTGTTGACTAAGTACCATAATGTTCCGTCTACATTATAAGAGCACAATTTATCCAATATGCTCTCTCTGATGGACAAATTTGATTCATACTTTTCTCTAACACTTGCTCAATTTCTCAAGTGTTGAAGTTACTTGTCCTTGTCTATAGAAATATTTCATCTAATACATGACTTCTGCTGATTATCCAGCCCACTTTATTTCTTGGACGATCTTATTTTTATAATTTTAAAATTGTAGACATTGATCGTCTGAGAAATGAGGACTGACACGATAATCAACATCAAGTCGTTCATGGCCCAAGGTTATAGATTGACTATTATTATGGACGAGTTCAGCTAAATCACAATGTCTTGGCTCTCCCCCGCGTCTTGGACAAAGTGAATTTTTTGAATCCTCTTTGTTCCAAGAAGGAAAACGGCCATGTTTATTAGTGATGTATGAGAAGAAGCATTAAGGGGACCACGAGTCCGTCCGACTCTTTTTTGTAATAACTTGTTCCTTTACTAAGGTGGTTATTACTTAGATAGCCTTACGATTGAAAGTAAGATCCCTTTACCAAGGTTTCTTAATTCTGACTGTCTTCTTTTAGGAGGTTGATGTTACCCTTTCTAGGGTTTATCAACTGAGTACCATTCATCATGTGACAAACCTTAGAGATCTCTAACATGTCTGGCCGATCTCCTACTATAAGCACTATTCGTCAAGGAAATCGCTCTTGTTTTTCTTTAATATGGTGGAACTAAATTTTATTTATTTTGTTACTTAGTTAAAATTACTTACTTTAAACCATTGTTTCGGTTGGTGGTAAGATGCCCCTAAGTAAATGGCTATAAGTAACAAGTAAAATAGACAAACATAGAGCGATAATAGAATTGTATTATATGAAGTTTGCTCGGATGAGTGCCAAGGTATATGTATACATATCTACTTTTTCATTTTTGTGCTGCAACACTTTTGTTAGAGTCCAACAAACTTCCCTAATTATATCAGACATACTATTTTTTCAAGGCATCTGAGTTCCAAGTTCAAGAGATTGGACGACATCCATGGCTTGAAGACGGAAGGTACCACTTTGCACTTCTTGGACGACTTTATAAGGTCCTTCCCATTTCGGTTTTTCACCAAATACCCCTGACAAAAAAATTTATTCACCAAAACCCCAACTTTTTTCAAAATTCACCAGATACCCCCTAACTTTTAAAAATATTCACCAGATACCCTTACTATTAGCGGACATTAGTGTTCCGTTAGCTCTTATTTACAAGTTTGCCCTAAGTCAACCTAATTAGCCCTAAGTCAACCTAATTAGCCCTAAGTCAACCTAATTAACCTAATTAAACCTAATTAACCTAATTAAATCTAATTACACCCTAAACTCTCTCTAACCCACCCTACCCCCCAAACCCTAGACCCACTACCAACCCCAGCCCCACCACCCAACCCCAGCCACCAGGCCCACCCCCCTTCCCCCCGCAACCCCGCAGGCCCCTTTCCAGCAGCCCCCCCCTTCCGCTCCCCGGCAACCCCCGCAGGCCCATTTCCGGCAGCCCCCTCCCTTCCGCTCCTCGGCAACCCCCGCAGGCCCTTTTCCGGCAGCCCCCTCCCCTGCTCGCCTCATTCGCGCCTCCCCAGCCCCTCCCTTCCCTCGCGCCTCTCGCCGGCCTTCCCGTGTCTCGCACCTCCCCTCCCTCTCCCTCACTCTCGCCGGCCTCCCGTAGCGCACCTCCTCCCTGCGCCTTCTCCTCCTCTTCACTCTCGCCGGCTCGGAGTTCGAAGGGGTTGGGGGAGGGGGGGGGATTCTGACTGAGGGTGGTAGGGATGGGGAGGCATGACTGCGAGCGAGGGAGGGGGAGGGGCGACTGCGACGAGGGAGGGGAAGAGGCGGCAGCTGTGACCGAGGGAGGGGGAGGGGCGGCGGCTGCGACCGTGGACGGGGAGGGGCGGCGTGCGACTGAGGGATGGGAGGGGGAGGGGGCTGGGGTTGGGGGGGTGGTTTAGGGGGGAGGGGGGGGGGGGTTAGGGTTAGTTAGGTTTGTAGGGTTTTTAGGTTAATTAAAGTTTTTTAGGGTTAATTAGGGTTAATTAATACTAATGACTAACGGAGTTAACCGCCGTTAGTCATTAAGGGCATTATTTGTCATTTTTTTACAAATTTGGGGTATCTGGTGAATATTTTTAAAAGTTAGGGGTATCTGGTGAATTTTGAAAAAAGTTGGGGTATTTGGTGAATAAATTTTTTTGTCAGGGGTATTTGGTGAAAAAACCATTCCCAATTTGGCGTTAGTTTGACCAACTCTTTGGCTCTGCCGACCGCTTCCATGTTCCTTAGGACCAGGTCACCTACATTGAGTGTTCGTCTGGCGACTCTTTTGTTAAACTCTCGAGCCATTCGGAGCTTATATAACTACTTCCTTAACAAAGCATTACCCCTGATTTCTGGTACTTAGTTCAAGGTCGTGCGTAAGGCAGCCTAGTTGGCCTCTTCTTAGTATAACATGATTCTCAGAGTAGGCTCCTCTATCTCAATGGGCAAAACTGCTTCAGAACCATAGACAAGCATGAATGGAGTTTCCCTAGTTGAATTCTTGGTCGTTGTTCTGATAGAACATAAGACCAACTGAAACTCTTCTACCCATAAGCCTTTTGCATTGTGTAGTTTCTTTTTTATGTCGCTTGACAGGATCTTGTTGAACGCTTCCACTTATCAATTTGCTTGCAAGTGGCAATGGCCGTGAATTGAGCCTTGATTTCTAACTCGGCCAGCCAGTCTTTGAGTTTAGGTGTCTCAAATTGTGGATCATTGTCAAATACAATGGACTGAGGCATGCCAAATCTTGTTATGATGTTTTTCCAAATGAAGCCTTTTATATCATTAGTAGTGATTCCCCGCATTGCTTCAGCTTCAACCCATTTGGTAAAGTAATCTACTGCTACCTGTACAAATTTTTTCTGGCCGGCCACTACAGGAAATGTTCCCAAGATGTCCATGCCCTACTTAGCAAAGGGAAGTGGGAACAAGATTGGGTCATATAGTTGGACAGCTTCTGGTGTATGTTACCATGTTTCTAACAGATATCACACTGTGTTTTCTTTTAAGGGTATAATACCAGTCCTTCGCTTTTCCCCACCCTCTCCCTCTTCCACCTATATGAGAGGCGCAATCTCCTTCATGTAGCTCTTTCAAAACCTCCAATTCATCTTCCCTAGTGATACACTTGAGAAGAGGACAGTTAAATGCTTTTTTGTAAAGGGTCTCACCCCAAAGTTCAAATCATTTGTCCCTAACTTTGACAAACTTAGCCTCTACAGTATCCGTAGGTAACCAGCGTGTCTTCCTAAACTCGATAATGGGGTCCATCAAGACTTGCCTCCGGCTGAGAAATAACACTTGCTCCTGCTCAATACTTTTCTTTGGTTTTACTTCCCAAGGCACTAGGGGAAAAAAACATAAAGGGCTGCGCAGGAAGGGCTGCGCTTATAAAAAAAAGCGCAGCCCTACTAAGCAGAAGGGCTGCGCTTTTTAAAAAAGCGCAGCCCTTCACTAGTAGGGTGCGCTTTTTAATAAGCGCAGCCCTTCTGTAGGTAAGAAGGGTGCGCTTTTAAAAAGCGAGCCTCTAGTGAAGGGCTGCGCTTTTTTAAAAAAGCGCAGCCCTTCTGAAAAAATTTGAAATTTCGGAATCGCGGGCTTTGAAATATTGAGCGGGATTCGTCAAATATATTATCCCTCATTCTCTCTCCTCTCTCACGTCCTCATTATTCCTTTCCTCCTTCTCTCTCATCTCTCTTCTCTTCATCCTCTCTTCTCTTCAAAAACTCCCATAAACATTTGCGACAAAACCTTGAAATGATTTGCACTAAACATGGCGACGGAGTCCGATTGCCTATTGTGATAGCTTTTCGGAAGCAGAACGGGCCAACGAGTCAAACTCACCGCTACGCTGTGATGTTTAGGCTTTTTAAGCCATCCGAGTTCGTTTAAGCCTCCAAATACCCATTTTAAGTTTTTCCGAAATTTTTTTTTTCCTTAAATTATGTATTTGGGTTTTGTTTTATGTATTTAAACATTATTAGGTTGTAGTTCTTGTATTTTCAGATCTATAATGTTCTTGTATACTTCTCTTTGTTTATATATTTTGATTAATGTTCTTGTATACTTCTCTTTGTTTTGATTAATGTTCTTGTATACTTCTCTTTGTTTTGATTAATGTTCTTGTATACTTCTCTTTGTTTTGATTAATGTTCTTGTATACTTCTCTTTGTTTATTTTGATTAATGTTATTCTTGTATACTTCTCTTTGTTTATTTTGATTAATGTTTTTGTATACTTCTCTTTGTTTATATAATTTCTTGTATTTTCATCTTTGTTTTGATTAATGTTCTTGTATACTTCTTGTATACTTATTGTGTACTTCTCTTTGTATATTAGTTTTTGTTCTTTTTTTCATTTTTGTTTCATTCTTTTTATTGTTTTGGGTTTAGTATTTTCGTTTCGTTTCGTTTCTCTTCTCTTCTGTTTAATTTCAGAAAATGTGAGATTATGAGTAAAAAAATGACAAAAAAATTTTTTTTTTTTTATTTTTTTTTTGGTAGGAAGGGCTGCGCTAGTTAGGAAAAAGCGCAGCCCTTCTAGCCCAGAAGGGCTGCGCTTTTTCCTAACTAGCGCAGCCCTTCTGGGCTAGAAGGGCTGCGCTTTTTCCTAACTAGCGCAGCCCTTCTAGCTTAAGGGCTGCGCTTTTCTAGCGCAGCCCTACTTAAAAAGTGAAGGGCTGCTACTGAAAGGGCTGCTGTCAAAAAGCGCAGCCCTACATGCCTTTTTTAGCGCAGCCCTTCTTCATTTTTCCACTAGTGAGGCACTGTTTTTGGTGTAGCACTGGCCAATTTTGAAAGAGAATTAACCTGATGATTTTCTGACCTCGAAACCTGGTCGAGCACAAATCTCTTCAGAGTTTTGACTTCTTCTTGGATTAGTTGCATATATTACCCATAGAGGCTTCTTTGCATTCAAGATCTCCATTAACTTGACTGACAACTAGTAGAAAATCTGACTTAGCCTTAATCTCTAAGGCCTCAATCGCCTTGCACATTTTTATTCTTACTAAAAGTGCTTCATATTCTGCTTCATTATTTGATACTTGAAATTCAAATCTAAGAGCATATTCAAACTTGTCTTCTTCCGAAGATTGGCAAATTATTTCGGCCTCACAACCATTGATAGTAGAACATCCATTTACCATGAGCGTCCAATGCTTTCTTCCCCCAGCTGGATCTTGCACGGACTCCACAGCAGGCTAGTAAGCTCTACGACGGAATCAACCAAGGCTTGCCCTTTGATTGCCTTTCTTGGCTCAAACGTCAAGTCGAACATGTTTAATTCTACTACCCATTTGGGCATTCGTCCAAAGGCATCCTTTTTTTGCAAGACTAGTTTTAAGGGTTAGTCAGTATAGACTAGTATACTGTGGGCCAGAAAATACGACCTCTGATGGCCATGAGGAGCACCAGGCCGAACTTCTCCACAAATGAATATCGGCATTCTACATCTTTAAGTACATGGCTCACAAAATAGATAGGAACTTGCACAAGTGGCGGATCCAGGATTTGGCCCACGTGGGTTCGAAATCATTCGGGAAAAAAACAAGATAAATTAGTTAAAAGTTGCAATATACTGGTCCAAAATATAAATTACAACCAAAAATTACATTTTAAAAGTAGTAAAATCAATTATGAATCATTATAATTTGTTTATCATCCATTCGTTAAATGGAAAAGTTATCCCATGTAATATTAGTAATTAGCACTAACCCAACTTCTCAACTTTCAAGCACTTTTTGAAAATAATCCCAACTTTGTTTTATTCAGGAACTTTCTTAAGTTTTAGAGGATTTTCTTAAAATAATCCATGCCCTTACTTTTCTTGCATTCTTTAACCATTTTGGATATGTTCTGTGCAGAAAAATAAAGGAGTAACACACTTCTAACTGTTATAACCTGTAAAAAGAGCGTAAGAAATGTAGAAGTTACTTATAGTGGTTAGAAATATTAAGTTTCAAAAATAAAGAGTCCAAATTATTTGACAAGATAACATATTTTTTTTTGGAAATTTCTCATAAAAATTCAAAGTCGAAATTATTTTCAAATGATAGGTAAAAGTTGAGATTGTTTAGCTAGATTTTCATAAAATAGAATGAACAAAATGAGAAAAATATATTTCATAAGGAAAACTCAAATTATCAAAAAAAAAAAAAAGGAAAAAACATAAAAATTAAAGTCGCATTAAAAAAAACATGAAAACCGAAAAATAAAAAGCAGTAGGAAGCAAATGCAGGAGCTGCCCACTAAAACAAGAAAAGAAAAATAAGAAAGAGACAAATGCAGGAGCTGCCCACTAAAACAAGAAAAGAAAAATAAGAAAAAGATGAAGAAAACTGCTCTGTACAGAAATCGATCCCGCGTCCAACGGTATTAAGAATCTTGATGCGGAAAGCTAACCAGTGAGCCAAATGTTTCCAACCAAATAAATAGCGCGCGGAACATTAATATATATTATTGTTTTCGATTTTTCGCTAGTTTTTCTTTTTTTTCAGGATTTTGCGTGGCTTCAGTTGAACCCACTGAACCCACGCTAGATCTGCCCCTGACTTGCACTGATTTTTTTTGGCCAGGAGAACAACCCTCACAGCTTGAGGCGAGACGACTAAGTATACGAACAGTTTTTCCCCCTTGGCTAGACTGACCAACCTCGACAATTGACGGAGATGCTCTTTTACTTGCTTCAGTGCTTGCTCTGCTTCATCTCTCCATACAAAATTTGCTTTCTTCTTAATGGTTGAAAAGACATAGTGACATTTATCCCCGCATTTGGAAAGAAAACGTCCTAGGGCCGCTAAACACCTTGTCAGACGCCGAACTTCTTTGACCTTGGACGATGATGTCATGCTTAATAATGCTTGAATTTTTTCAGGATTTTCTTCTCTTCCTCTTTGGTCGACCAAGAAACCCAAGAATTTTCTTGCTACCACTGCGAACACACATTTATGAGGATTCAACTTTAATTTATATTTTCGAAGAGTTTGAAAGGTCTCTCGAAGATCACCAATGTGACTCTACTACTTCCGGCTTTTAACAATCATATCATCAATATAGGCCTCCATGTTACCCCCCAGTTGAGGCTGAAAAATAGTATTAATTAGTCGCTGGAAGGTAGCCGGTGCATTACGGAGACCGAATGGCATCCTCATCCAACCATAAAGCCCCTTCTCCGTGATGAATGATGTTTTATCTTGGTCATCTGACCACATCGGGATTTGATGGAAACCATAATAAGCATCCATAAAGCTTAACAAAGCATGCCCGACCATCGAATCGACTAACCGATCTTTTTTCGGCAGGGGAAAGATGTTCTTGGGACAAGCCTTATTTAGATCAGTATAGTCTACGCACATTCTCCAAGTGCCATTAGGCTTGGGCACCATAACAACATTTGCTATCCATTCTGGGTAATAAGTTTCCCGAATGAATTTAGACTTCAACAGTTTCTCTACCTCCTGATTGACAGCTTGATTCCTGGCCGGACCCAAGTGTCTTTTCTTCTAGTTTTTTATTTGGATCCGTGTTCAATTTATGAACTGCCACATCAGGGTTAATACCCCACATCTCTTTAACATTATATGCAAAAACATCTTCAAATTCTTTCAACAAACCCACTAGTTTGTTCTTTCTTGACGATAATTATCCAAACAAATCTCCATTGCCACTTCTACAGGCTCTGGCCATTCTAGTCCAACACCCATACTAGCCATCACTTCTTCTGATGAAGATGCTTCTTCTTTAATGGACATGCACTTCCTTTTCTTGCTCGGTAAGAGGCCGGACCGTTTGCCTACTGGAGGAGCCTGGATATGAGGTCTTTCAACCACTGACCTTAGAGCATCTACTTGGCCTTTCACAAACTCGGCTGCCTTGCCATCATCAGTCACCTTTGGGTGCTTTAATTTTTTTCCTTTCCATGATGATGGTTTCAGAGTGGTTAGATAGCATTCTCTAGACGCCTGGTGGTCTCCATATAGAGATCTAATTTTCCCCCCATCACACTCGAACTTCATCAGCATTAGATGGGTAACAATCACTGCTTTGATATGGTTTAAGGTTAATCGTCCGAGAATGACATTGTAAGCTGTCAAGTCACTGACAACCAAGAACTTAACAAACAACGTTCTGGACGCTTCCTTGTCCCCCACCCTGACAGGCAAGGTAACTATTCCCATAGGGTGGACGATTCCTCCCCCAAACCCAATTATGGGATGATGAACTGGGACTAATTCGCCCTCGTTAAACTTTAATCTTGACAAACAATCCGCGCTTATGATACCTGTTAAACTTCCGATGTCGATTATGATTCTTCTTACTCTCAAGTTGGCTATCTTCATTTCCACAACCAAGGGATCGTCATGGGGGGTTCTCTATTTCCCACAAACCAGCTCATTGACTACTACTTTAGGAAATAGGTCAGTCTCTGCTTGATTTGTGAGCATGATCTGGCCGATTTCCCTAGGGTAATTTTTATGTCCCCGGTTGGTTGGCCCACCAGCTGTAAAACCTCCGGATATGACAAGTACCACATTATCATCAGTATTCTCACTTTCCTTCCTCTTGCTTTGACGGTCATCTTTTTTCTGAAACTTTCTTCCCCCTTGGGGAAGATATGAATTCATCTTCCCTTTCCGAGCCAAATCTTCCAGAGCTCTTTTTAGATGTTTACATTGATTTGTTTCAAGGCCACAAACCTTATGGAAGTGACAATACTTACTCTTATCCCTATTTCTATAGGGAAACTTCATCTCGGCTGGAGCCTTTAGTTCATGGTGATCCTTTATCTCCATAAGAATGGAGTATTGATCTTTCCTGAACTCTATAGGTTTTGCCGGAGTTTCAGATCCTCTTCTCTTACTTCGTCTAGGCGAAGTTGTCATGGAAGTCAACGCCCAAGTTTCTACTTTCTTAGGGTTGTTCTTCTTTAGCTGAACGGTTTCTTCAGCCTTTTTTGGTTCTTGATGTTTTGCCTCTGCACATACTTCTGTTGCATGGATGAACGCTTCAGCCTCCCGGAGGGTTTCAGCTAGAGTGGTAATCTTCATCTTTACCAGATCAAACTTAAAACTTCCTGACCTCAAACTTCTGATAAAGGCGTCAAAGGTCACCCCATCATTTAGATCTTGAATATGTAATGCCTCTAAATTGAATTTTTTGACAAAACTTCTCAACGCCTCCTTTGGTCCTTGGATGATCTTACCCAAGTGCATGCTTGTTTTATGTTCTTACCGATTTGCTACGAAATAACTGGTGAACAGATAGCTAAGCTCCGTGAAATTATTCACTGAGTTAGGAGGGAGATTGTTGAACCACTTCTGTGCCACGCCTTTCAAAGTAGCTGGGAAATTCTTACACAAAGTAGCATCATCTACTGCCTGAACATACATTTGATGCTTATATGCGGACACATGATCGTCCGGATCAGTAGTCCTGTCAAAGGGTTATATCGTAGGCAGCTTAACCTTTGGGAACGGAGGTGCCTCCATGATTCTGGTTGAGAATGGAGTCGGTTAGTTAATCTTGAGAGCCCTTAACAGTCCCTCGATGGGTATGTGCTCCCGACGATATTCCCTTAATATGGGGTTAGAAGAGGTGTTTGCAAGCACTGGACGCTTATACACCATAGGTTGCAATACAGTTTTTTCTTGCCTTAGCTGAATGACAGATGGTCCCAGACTTCTACCCTCAATCTTAGACGACAGCCTTAACGGAGGATCTCTCATGTAAGGAGTGGACCCTGATGTTGAGCGCTGCTGAGTTGCGACCTTCTTTGGTTCTAGATACTCCCTAGCATCCGTCTCCATTTTGTGACCACTAGGAGGTATATTGTCTCCAGTTAGGACCACCAACTTCCAGTCCATCTTCCTTCGCTGCTTACTAACCGCCGGCTGCTTTCCTTTGGATACCCTTTTAGACAATTCCTGATGAGGAGGCCTACTTGGTCTTGCCGACCCTCCAAAGAATGTCCCTTTGGTGGATTTACAGTAGCTGGATCTGGATTTACCTGAAAAAATAGCATATTATTCTTGATCCGCTCCTGAATAACAACAACAATCTTAGTCTGAAAATCATTCAAGACGTTTTCCGGATGGGCAGCTGTCACTGGACACTCAAGATTTTCCTGGATGACAGGCTCCCTGCTTCATCTCGAGAGATTGACCACGGCCAAGGGCCTATCTCTTCCTCTCCGCGGCCTTTCATCATCCACCGTATCTTCTACTCGAATTTCAAAGCTCATGTTTCTAGAAACATTAGATGAGTGACAATAAGTCATTGTTGCGTCTCCCCATAGATTGCGCCAAATTTTGCGTAGTTCTAGACTCGTAAAATACTGCTATTCTCGTAACAAGTTCTTCAATAGGAGACTTGTGCAACAATGGCCTGACCAGAATATCCCGAACCTGAGCTTCACTTTCGGACCTGCAAAAGGAATCCACCCTGGAGGTTTCGGTGGTATTTCCCTCTGTGAAGCTTAAGTTAGGTATTAGGAGTAGCAAAGGGAAACTTTTAGAGAGAGAATGTAGAGAGAGAGGGAGAATTATGATAGAGTAATAGTATATTGCCCTGAAAAACGTACCTTTCTCCTGATTTCAAGAACTATTTATAGTGTTTAAGATAATTGATGTACCTTGAGGTCACCCTAATTTGGGGGTACTTGATTGGCTAAAAATTAAATCATGACACGTGGCAGCCATTTGCTATAGATTACACATCTTCCAACTTTATGCAGATAACTTTTTGGGACCCTGGGCCCAAGTACGAACTAGGCCAGGAAAGTGGGCTGGTACTTCTTCCAATTTGGGAATTATACTTCAGCTATCTTTCCTTTTTGGCCCTGTACTTTCTTCAATATGGAAGGGACACTTGTACGACCAAGATGAATCCACGTGGCCTGCTTAGAGCCGCCGATATCTAGGCTACAACAAGACTATCATATTATCTCTCTCTATGAGGTTATCTATGTCATCCCCTCCAACAACGACGACTTACACCTAGGATGCTGAAGGCATTGAGTATTGACGATTATTAGCAGATTGCTCTTTGATGACAAATTTGTAGTCATGTATGTCAGTACGTTGTGCTAGATGACGGAGATTATGGACAAAAGGATTATGATCATTTAGAATATGCTTAATTATGTCAATGATGCCGATCCGTATTGAAGTATTTTTAGCTACACGATTTTCATTTTCATGATTAATGTCATAGATGTAGAGCTGAAGGAACCGAGGACGATCATTTGAGTTAAAAGGCAATAGACCACCTATGCGGTGATAAATTGACATTTGAGCACGATATGTGTACACACCTTGATGTGCATTGGCCAATTCGTCATTTATTTCTACTCCCATTTAAACGAACGTGAAGACATGGTTATAATTACGGATGTTCTATCTGAAGTGAATCCCCTCATCCGACTGGTCAGAGAACAGGTCAAGTAAATCAGATGACAAAGGTAATAGGAGTAGATCGACCTTCTCGTTTAAGCAACAAAGTTCAGGTGTTTCAGACCGAAAAAAGCGTGCTTGACAATGTGGACACATTATCATGCACAGTAGGCAAATTGAATATGGGAACTCCTTGTGACTCAGTGTAGTTTCTTACACAATTTATATAGTCCCGTCTTCCTACTTTCTAATCTTCGTACAATATCAGAGATAGGACTTGATAATTTGTTCCAGTGGAATCTATTGTTATCATCAGCTTTAAACGTTTGACCGGGCAAACAACTTTCACTTTCAGTGTAAGCTAAGTGCGGAATGTCTCTTGCATCTGATGTGGGTTGTAATAGGTCTACATTGGCTCTACTACTTTTTCCCACATAATTAAGTCGATTGTGCAAGTTATTTCCATTTGTGAAGTCCCCGTAACATTGTTTTCATTTTCAATGTGTGCTTGTGTGGTTTTTTGTCGAGTGAACTGAGTTCACCAATGGGGTGTACTGTATAATCGAGAAGGTTTTTTTTTCATGTAAGACTAATGAATGATCTTTTTTACATATTTACACTAAGTTAATTAACTTTATAATGCACACCATTTTGTCTTTCATGTCCGTCAATGTCACGACTATTAGAGTTAGTAATGTCTAACATGGGCCTTCTTACTGCTGAAGGGTTTGATTGATCATTGCAATCTTCAATCATGCAATGACCTTTAGAAGCAACCGCATTTTCTCCATGTCCATGAGCGTATTTGGACCATCTTGTTGCAGTCTAACGTTCTCTTTCTTATAGAGTGAGTGATTGATTTTGACGTCGTTTATCGTTACTCCAATTCCTCCGTTTTGTAGTATTTTGAATTTCGTTTTCATCTATTATAAAACTATACATATCAATTTAATGCGTTTATCATAAATTGATGATTAACCCTTTTTGTTAATTTAACTGTCCCATTAATCCAACTTTAACATTAACACCCTATCCAATTCTAACTACACCTATCTAATTTATCTGTTTGATTTTACTTTTTTTCAGTTAGCCACCTATTTTAAGAAAGCTAAGATAATTGGTATGATACTATTTTACCTAAACTCTATTATATAGTTGAAATATTGCAATTTTTCAATACCTTTACCTCTTGAATTATAATTCCTCTAAATAACATCAGTTTTAGTAATAATACATTTATTAACTCATATATAATAATAATACATTTATCAATGCATATATTTTAATAATACATTTACATATCACAACTTTCTACAAAAATACTAACACGAATATATGTACATATATATATCTTTCAATATAAGTTTTAAGTATTAATGTACAACCCAGATTGTTACTAAATAAAAAACACTTCATTAAATCCTTTATTATAATTGCATATCAATGTATATGTAATTAAAATATTCAAGTTAAATGAACAAAGAATAACAAAATGCTTGGGTGAAGCACAAACATGAACATAAACTAATTAAGTAGAATAAATTTAAGGGCTGATATGCTTCTTTTGATGCGATTTAAGTAACATAATATCGAATAATTCTCCTTGATACAAATTATGTGATTCAATCTCTTACTTTACTTCATACTTCTTAATATATAAAATAATCAGCTTAATATTATGAATATTTTCAACACAAATTATTAGGATAGGCGGTCTAATTTTAGCATAATATTAGACGAACCTAATACTAAATTTTTCTAAGATGTCCATTCTATTTCACTCTATCCTAATACTATTCTAGGTAGTCCTTCTCTTCTCCTTTCTTTGTTTTCTTGATTCTCGAACTACAACAGAAAAATTTCAAAAAAATAACTTGGTAGTCTTACAAAACAGATTAAACTAGTCACTAAGTGGATTAAACTAGTCACTGAACGGGTTAAAGAATATCATTACTAAATCGATTAAACTGATCACGAAATAGATTAAACTAGTCACAATATTAAAAAAAAAAGGTGGCATGTTCTCTTCTTAATATTGGGTTTGGGTCATGCCTAATTTTAAATTAAAAGTAGACAGTCTCTGTAATAGCCCATATTTTAGTGCTTTAAAACAAAAGGAAAATTATATTTTATATGATATTTGCTTATATGGTTTTAGGATTAGTATTTTGAGTCTAGAAAAAAATTTGTATTCTCCCTCAATATAGTTGGTGTCAAAAATATATTAAGATTTCAAACTCTTCTGTCTCCTTTTCTCTGTCATTCGTGTCAAAAGGTAATGAGGGCAACAAACCTCAAATCCTTGAGCTGTCAAGTTTTCAATGCTTAATCTAATGCTTAAGGTTTTATAACTAGCAAATCAATCTCAAATTCTTCTTATTCAACACTAGAAAATCAAAGAAACCCCGGTTTCTCAGTTTCATTCTTGCATCATCTCTCTCACTCAAATTGTTGGTGCCGCTAAGCGTTCGGCGCTGCTATTGGGTCTCAGCGGAAGTCTGTCGTTGTTGTCGTCGGCTCGGCTGTTGCCCTTATTTCTTTCCCATCTGTGCTATCGGTGCTGTCCCAGGTCATTCCACCAGTTGCAGCATTTTCTCTCTCCTCTACTTCGGGATTCTAGTATTGTGTTGCGGTTTTTTCTATCTCTTCTGTTTCGTTTTTTTCTGGTGTTGCACTGTTGTCGCCTGTTTGGGGGTGCTGTTGTGCCGGTGTTGGTACTATATTGGTGTGCTGCTTCTTGCTACTATTGCTTCATGTTGTACTCGTGTTCTTTCAAATCTCAACTCTTATTAAAAGAGATTACCAAAATCAAGGTGATTTGTGAAGGTATATTCTGAACTATTTCTTCCTTCTTCATCTCTATAATTCCAAGGCCCAAAAAATTCATAATTTATGTAGAGGTTGTTAAGAATGATTTCTATAATCCAAGAATAGTTGTGAGTATAAGTTTTTTTTATGAGTTTTTGAATTAAGCTCTACTGAGTATTATTTCAAAGTTGATAAAATAGATTGTGAATTGTAATTATGGAGATTAGTTGGGTTTTGGCTTCTAAGTATAAAAAGCAAAGCTGGGTTGTTATTGTTTTGAACCTTTATTTGTCTAATTTATGAAAAAGAGACTTTGTTTGGAAATGATTTAGTCCACGGCTAATGGGGGACCTTGATTAGTTAAGATAAGTAATTCAGGTTGAAAAGATTTGGTATGAGGAGTTTATATGTTTGAAAATTATTAAGATGAGTATTATTTATTGATATTGTTTGGAGGTGATATATTGTTGAAGAATGGTATGGAGATAATTTCTGGAGATCGAGCTATAGTTGGTGATCCATAATGTCGAATTATTGGGAATCGTTTCAAGGTACACACATGTTCTGCTACCTTCAAACATGGAATTGATCATTCATATGATTATACAAAGTTTATGGGTTGAGTTCAATATGTTTTTAGATCTTATAAACTTAAATTGTTTTACAACGACATTTCGACGTAGGAAGTACAAATTCGATATCTTTTATGAACTCGATTTTGATCTAAACTTTGGTTGTATTCGAATGTGGAGCAAACAAAGGGATTTTGATCAAAGTATGTTTGACTTATGATTCTAATGTATTACAAGAAACAAATGATTTCGATATGAGTTTTATATAGAAATTATGAAGTATATGAATAAAAGTGATATCTATGATACGAGATTTTGATTATATATAGTCAAAAAAAGTAAACTATTAATTTGAGTTATGAGAAAATATGGATTTGTGAAATTATTAATTGTAATGGGGAGGAAACTGCAGCAGCAGTGATGAACACATATGGTGTGTGTATTATGAAATGATGGGACATATGTCATGGGAATAAGTCTTGCAAGTTGTACAAATATTAGTGAGGGAGAAGTCCCCATGAGTTTAGAGATGGCGACTTAGTCCACTCTCTATTCGTATTCTCTTCCTTCGATATATTATAGGGTTGTTGAAAGGAGAAACTACAAAGTATTATACAATCTTTGAAAGTTCATGTGGAAACTCCTAGTAGTTATTTTGCGAAAGCTTCTGTCTTCTACGAAGACTCACTAGTAGAAAAAAGAAGATTTGCGTCGCATGAATGGCTAACGACGCAATAAAGTAATTTGTATCGCACATAAAGAGGAGTGCGACGCATAACATAGGTACATAAGTACCAGATACGAGCTATATGCGTCGCACGTGACTTAGGTGCGTTGCAAAAGACCAATTTGCGTCACACCTTATTCAACATGCGACGCAGATACTGAGCCCAATTTGCGTCGCACCTTACTCAACGTGCGACGCAGATACCAAGGCCACGAGGCCCACTTTCTTTTTATTTCAAAAACCCTAGCGCCCATATTTCAATTTGATACATAATTTATTCGCCCAGATTTCAGCCGCGTCACTCATCTCTTCTCTCTCTCCCCCTCTCCCTCTTCCTCACTCAACCCTAATTCCTTTGAGCCGTTTCATCATCATCATCTCTCTCCTTCTCCCTCTCCCTCTCCCTCACTCAACCGTAATAAGCCGTTTCATCTGCTTCTTCAAATCGAACCATCTGCTTCTTCACCAACAACGACAACACCATTTTCATGTGCTTCTTCAAATCGAACCATCTGCTTCTTCACCAACAACGACAACACCATTTTCATCCGCTTCTTCAAATCGAACCATCTGATTCTTCACCAACAACGACAACACCATTTTCATCTGCTTCTTCAAATCGAACCATCTGATTCTTCACCAACAACGACAACACCATTTTCATCTGCTTCTTCAAATCGAACCATCTGCTTCTTCACTAACAACGACAACACCATTTTTCATCGTTTTTTCCCCCGACGAGCCCTTCGAATGTTTTCGCTACTGTTTTCGCTACTGCTAATAAGGTATTGAAGAACGAGACTAGTTTTAAGACCCGTGCATAATGCACGTGAGTATTTATTGTTTTATTACATATTTAAAGGAAGTCACAGAATAATAATGACACAAATTACAAAAAATAATAAAATCATAATGTAAGAATGGTGAAGAACACAAATTACAAATATAAATGTCTAAAGCAATTTATATGTTTGCAAACACTTCCTTGTAAACATTTGTTGTACTTATACGCACACCGTGTTCTTTATCAAATGAAAGGATCTTGAGACCTTTTTTGCTCGTAAACCGGTCTCGGAAGATACATGCCTACGTGAGACATAGATTGCCCTTGACTTCTATTTATAGTCATAGCAAGATAAACCATTAAATAACTTTTTAATGTTTTTTTAACATTTAGATTAGGGTTTTTTAATAGATAATCCAGCAATTTGTTGATAAATATTTTTTTTTCGTTATCCCACATGTTATTTTCCTAAATCATACCCAATTCCAACACAAATATAGGTAAGATTTAACCCCCTTATCTCTAAACGCTAACTTCATGGCTCACACCCATCATCTATTCCTCTCCATTTCCTCATCCATTAAAATAAAACATCCAACAACATTCTTGATCCCAATCTTTCTTCCTTGAATTTAATAAAAAAATATCAATTTTCGACAATTTAGGAAAACCAAACAACCTTCACTATCCTATTAAATGTTAGTGAATTTCGAAGTTCAATCCCTCAACTTACATTATCGCTTTTCTTTAGTTTATTTGGTATTCAAGCTGGCGATGGACTAAGGTGATTCAAGAGAAGGAAGAAAACAATTGAGACCAAAATTGAAAATATTCCTTGCTTGTCAATTATTTATTTACATCACCAAGGATTTATAGGATTCGATTCATATTGCCCTATATTCAGTGTCACCCAAGTTAGTATCCCTTTATTAAAAATTTCATTATACTTCGTTTTACTGAATTCTTTTTTCTTTTTTCTTTTGTCAATTATTTACTTACATCACCAAGGATTTATAGGATTCGATTCATACTGCCCTATATTCAGTGTCACCCAAGTTAGTATCCCTTTATTAAAAATTTCATTATACTTCGTTTTACTAAATTCTTTTTTCTTTTTCTTACTATTTTTTTTGTCAGTTGTTCATTATTGCATCTATTTTGCTTCAATCAAATGTCTTTTTTTTTTTTACGATTATAATCAATTCCTTATAATATAAACTTACATGCTATTTGTTGCACGTATTTATATCGTATTTTTTTCTCCCTCCTGTACACTAGTAGAATAAATGCTATTTGCTGCGCTGATATTGCGGCGGTTTTACCCATACGCAGCAATATATCACGTAAAAAGAAAAGGAAAAATATAAAATAACCATATTGCTGCGGTTTTGGACGAAAACCGCAGCAATATGGTTTCAACGGAAAATTTTTGAAATATTTTTGACTATTTGACCAAATATATTGCTGCGGTTTCTGATAAAAACCGCAGCAATATATTAAAATAATATTTAAAAATGTTACTTTAATCTATTGCTGCGGTTCCTTCTATAAACCGCAGCAATAGGTACACTAGGGTTAAATAAAAAGAGCGCTCCTCATTCCTTTCTCCTCATTAGGGTTTCACTTTTACTTTCACAATCTCTCCTCATCCCTTCCTCCTCTCATCCGTTCCTCCTCACCCTCTCTATCTCTCCTCACCCTGTCTTCACCAAAAGCTTACGGTTTTATCAAACCAGAAGACGGTTATCGTCCATCACTCCGACATCAAATCCGACGGTTATCGTACTCTCGCAGAAGGCGCAATCGTCCCTCCCTCACGCCGCCCCAGCACTTTCTCCCTCCCTCACGCCCCGGCCCTTCCTCCTCCTCGTCGCAGCACTCGCTCGACACAACAACCACCAGCGCTTCAGATCTCCATCAACACCGGCGCTTCAGATCTCCATCATCCACCGGCGCTTCGTCATCACCACTTTCCTCGTCGTTCCTGTAGTAGTTACGTTTTCTTCCCTTCGAATTCCGGTTCTTCACTTCGAATCTTTCCCCTTTTTTTTTCTTCGGTTGGCAGATCTGGGAGATGCGAACGGCCATTAAAATCAAACCTTAGGAAGATGGTTAAATCGTTCAGATCTGGGATGCGAACTTCTTTTTTTTCGTTTCCGTTTTTCTTTTTTTTTTTGTTTTTTCCGCATGTACGCGTCTTCATTCTGAATTTTTTGTAATTTTAATTTATTAGTTTGTTCTTCGTCTTCCAAGTCATGGTGATTTTCATCTTAAATCTGTAATTTTAGTCTCTTCTTTTTGTTTTTGTTTTTTTAATTTTGAATCTGTACTTTTAGTTTTTTTTTCTTCTTAGTTTTTTTTTTGTAATTTTAGGATTTGTAAAAATATATTTATATCATATGATTCAATGTTGTTTGTTGTAAGTATTTTTGATGTAATTGCACCATAATGTTCAATATATTGCCCTATCTACTTTAGTAGGGAGTACTACTGGATTATTTAACCAAAAAAAGTAAAAAAAAAATTTTTTTTTTGGCCACCACATATTGTTGCGGTTTTGGACTAAAAATCGCAGCAATATGCTCTTTTAACCTGATAAAACGTAAATATATTGCTGCGGTTTTGGCTTAAAAACCACAGCAATATTTGTAAATATTGCTGCGGTTTAAAACCGCAGCAATATAATTAATACCTATTGCTGCGCCGTTAATTGCTGCGCGCCCCAAACCGCAGCAATAGGGCACTTTTTAACCGCAGCAAGTAGCATTTATTGTACTAGTGGTAGTTCTTCTATCTTCCGCCATAACCCCTACCACCTAGCCACCACTATCACTATCCCACCAACACCTTCACCCCACACTTACAACCCCCACTGCAATCCCACCATAACTCCAACCCTACCCTACCCTTGCAGTCCCCATCCCACCCTACCTTAAAATAAGAGCAGAAATTACTTTATTATTGTAATGCATCATATCATCTAAAATTATGAACATCAATATCAACCTATTTTTTGAATATTAATAATATTGTGCGTATAACAAAAACTATAAAAAGGTATGTAGATGTATTGAGCACCAGGATTTTGTCAAGCAGTAATATGCTTGTCTAGATAGTAACATATATTTAACATTCATAAGTGAATCATTCTACGAAGTGCATTTGACATTGTCAATGATTGATAGAGGTAAACCATATCGTGCTTGTGTATCGACTTCACCTTTTGCTGAGCAAATTTGTCATAATATACCTATTTATATAGAAATTTGAATTTTAATATATGCATATAAACAAATAAAGTGAGAAACTGAAAAACTCAAATTGAAAAGGTCTCGAGAGAACCATTTATTCGCTTAACCCATTGCTTCATTCAGAGGTTCAGATAAAATGATAATTTTCACTATTACTGGCACTCCTTCATGCAATCATTTTTGCTCCTGAATTCCTTATTATGGCTCAACCCCTCTCTTTTATGATATAGTATCAATTAACTCATCTGATGTTGGTGTACACTTAATTGACTGAACACCGCGCGAGTTATCTAAAATAAAAGATACTGTTGATCGACAATTAATTGTTATTGAACTAACACTTATAGCTTTTGCAATCCTTATTGTATTATAACTTTGTAAATCTAATTATATCTAAGAAAATTCAACACATCAAGTATGGAATCTAGGCCCAAAAAAATATCAATCTATGAACACCAGCCTAAGAACAATAAGTAAATCAATACTTATTGCAGCTTACTAATTAAAATGTCTTCACTAATATCACTTGATGTGATTCTCATATCAAAGCTCCTTTGCTTGTAGGTCGTATTTGATGATATGAAAGCAATTTCTCAGTTTAATTTTATTCAAGTTTTTTACTTAACTAAATCCTTGAAAGAAGTTGGGAGTATATTAGGGTGTAATTACATCACCACCTTATATAATAGATTGAACAACAAAAAATTCTAGAAGGTTTTAACCTTGGTAAGGTAAAGCATAGTACATAGTTTAGGTAATTTAAATCTAAAAAAATCAATGTAGAAAGTAAATATTTCGAAATCCATACAAATCAATTAATTTCTTTTACATATTTACCATAACCAAAAACTTTGTACATAAGCAAGATATACGAAGAAACATACTATGAAAAGGCTCTAACACTATAGTTCAACCTATCAAATGAAAAAGTATTCACTTAACACATTGCTTCATTTAGATGTTCAAATAAAATGATATTATTCACTATTACCGTCACTCCTTCATGCAACTATTACCTCTCCTGAATTCTATAGTCTCACTTAACCCCTCTCCTTTGTGATGTAGCAACTTAATTATTCCATATGATGTTGGTGTACACTTCATTGACTGAACATCACGCGTGTTATCTAAATAGAAGATATTCGTGACAATTAATTGTTATTGAACTATAACACTAATATCTACGGAGGCAAAACGAACTACATCTATGTTTACAAATCTATATATGAAACAAACATTTATCTGATCATTACTTTTCATATAATCAACTTATAATGACATTATTTTCAAACATGACACATTCCAAATATATTTACTCTAAGTAAATAGATGAAAAAATTGATACGAGAACAGGAATAATATGAAAATTAATCATTTTCTTTTTAGAATATCAAGAAAAAAAAATCAAGAACAATTTATGTTAGCAATAAAAAACTTTTAAAAAGTAACTAGAAGTTAAGAAAAATTTCACGGTTATGGTTGTTGGTGGTTTGCTCCTCCCACTGCTCCTCCCCCATCCGTCGTGTTTGGTTGTGTTAACAGTGAATTCTTAATTAGCTGTTATTTTGTGTTGCATGTTACTGCTATTTAGCATGCTTTAGATTTCTCATTCCACTAATTTTTTATTTCAGCAATCTTGGTGCTAATGAAGGTACAAAGCAGACTTCAATCTCTTTTTAAAAAGAATTTAGATTAGTTGTGAGCTAAGTTCATTGTGGTATTATCATTTATCAATGACTTCAAATCACTTTAAACCCGGTATGAGTTTTTTCTAAATGATTAGTTAACTGTTAAAAGAACTTTTGAATATATAGACTTAAATAACTTTCCCTTACAAAGATTTATTAAGTTATTGAATAACGATATAATCAGTAATAGATTTTTTAAATCTTTAAATTCATATAAAATTTAGAAGAATTATCTTGAAATAGATATCCTTAATAACACAGTAACACACCTATATAAAAAGATTACGAATTTGAAAAGCTTCCTATAACTTAATTGACAATTCCAATTTTTTTTAAAAGAATGAGTATGGGCTTAAATGACTTTAAATTTTAAAAATCTATTAAGTTATTTAGGCCTAGATTTAGTAAATAATATATTTATCTTAAAATACATACACTAACTTATCCATATACATAAGAAGATTGCAAATAGGAAAAAAAATTCTATAATTTATTTGACAATTTTGATTTTTATATTTTCGATAAGTTTTTACATAAAAGATTACACTAATTCACCAATACCCATGTATTTTCGATTTTTACAGATAGTAAAACTAAATCATAAGTTTTGGAACACTTCCTTAATAAAACATTAATTGTGATATTATATGTTGCAGAATGATGAGCCCCATCTATTTGTTACTCTAGAAACGACTACATAGAATTCACCCTCAACGAAAACTGGTCTAGAGAGATACATCATTAACATAATAGATCTAATTTTTATCACAAAATTAGGAAAATAGGGGATATGCTTGATTTCTGGAAATCTCATATGAGATCATGATATTACTTGCCTAATTTGAATACTCAATCAACATAAATCACGATTTTTTTAGCATTTTTACAAAGAATTTTTGGGCACAATATAATGACATGCCATGTGGACATCGAATTTGAGAGTCTTTAGTTTATAAAGATGAAAAATTGATCGGAGAACATGAACTTGCCACGTAGGATTTAGGGTTTTACTTTAGATAGCAGTATAGATATAAATATATATATTATATGATATGATATATGAAATTGATTTTATCTTTTATTTTATTTTTAAAACCCAAATTTAATCCTTCAAGTCTGTCAATTAGGAAATTTAAATCATGCATGATTGATATTTTAATTTCATTTACATATATGAATTACAAAGGAAAACCGAAAGTATAACAATATGGGAGTGAATAATTTTTGGCCAAATTTAAATGGAATTGGAGATTAAAAAAACGACATTGCCTTATTTATTCCATAATTTACGCTAATCACCCATAATTACCTCAAATCACCCGTAATTAAGCATATAATTTCTGAAATCTTGTAAATTTCGGATTCATCCAAGGCCAATTCTACGTGGACACCCTATATGATAGTTTTTTACATTGGTTGTGCTCTAGAACTGCTCGTTGAACATGAGCTTGCCACATAGGATTTAGAATTTTGCTTTAAATAATAATATAGATATAGATGATTAATGAGATAATCATAGGCTCAAATACGTATGGCATTCAATCTGTTGCTCAAAGTTTCAAAGGGTTTAATATATTTCCTTCTTGTAAGTCTACTACTACAAATTGAAGCTTCGTAAGTTTAATATATAATTTCTCTCAATTGAAGTTATGTATTGTATTCTACCAACTCAATACAATGAGCTACTACTCTATTATAATATCATAATACGAATAGGAAGTTTTTAAAATCAACTAAAATTATTGCTTTCTCATTACAAATCTGCACAAAATTTTAACAAAGCGAAAAGTAAGATTAGCAAATTCTATTGTCAAACTCTAGTTCAAGTCATTTTCTCTTTTTGCATAGAATCACACTTCGAAAATTGTAATCTAGGATTATTGATTAACTCATGATTTTAATTAGACATTTCAAACAAACTTGTAAGAGCTCTTTGATTACATTTAAGCCGAATGTACAAAATTTTGCTCAAGGTGTTATTTTTTTTTTTTTTTGACATCGAAGCAATTTGCATTAATGAAAAAGAAATTACAACCTAATGCTAAAAACAACCAAATAAACACAAAACCTAAATTGAGCTTAACTCGCTCTTACACAACAACCGCCAAAACAAAAATAACATAAACTAAAACAAAGTGGCTCGATCTGGTGGATGACGCTGCTTCTGGTGAAGACGATCGCCAAACGGCTAAACGTAGTAGGAGGAGAGAGCTGATTTCACGAGCGAGGGACCTAAGGACCAGCGAGATGATGAACTCGCGACTAGACCAATGTCAGGGACCTGCTGTCACCTGGAATCCGATGGTCGAGTTTCTTGAGGAAGTCACACAATTCTTGTGTGACTTCATACCCTTTTGGAAGGGTATTACAGGCTTCTCCTGTGAGGAGAAGCGCAAATAAGTAGGCGCGCTGTAATCCCAATTGATAAATTGGGGGGCCGCCTTCAGATTTCGTTTTGTCAAGGCAATGATAAATGAAATCATTACCGAGCGAGAAAGAAATCTAACCAAGGTTAGATTTTGAAGAACCATCCGATTATTAAAATCGGGGAAAGCAAACCCCAAACATGAACGCGATTGCCACTCAAATCCTAACCAACGACATAGACAGATTGAAGTAACAAGTACCTCCACCATAATAAACAACAACACCATACTAAGCCAACCAAAACAGACTGAATGAACAAACAACGGCGCCATACTAGACCAACCAACAACCACCACTCGAGGATAGAATACACTACACTAAGAGGGGAGGGGGGATGCCCTGCAACTTAAGTTACTGCCTACACAAACGCTAAGGGGGAAGGGGAAGCCCTACAACTGGTTTTTGAACTAGACACACCACGAAGGGGGAGGGGGAGGGGAAGCCCTACAAATGGTTCTTTTAAACCGGACACAACACGGGGGGTTGGGGGAGGGGAAGCCCGAAACTGACTATTAGGGGTAGGGGGAAGGGAAACTAACCACAAAGCAGGGGGAAGGGGAGGGGAAACCCTAACAAACCTAACCACAAAAAACAAGGGGAAAGGGGAGCGGAAAACCCGTATAAAACTCACGGTGGGCGGTGGAACTCAAAGGGAGGCGGCGACGATGCGGTGGAACGCGAAGGGAGGCGGCGACAAGGAGGGTCGCTCGAAAACAAACCGAAACGACCGGAAACCCGCCGCGTGTGTGAATCCTTGCAGGAGGAGGTCCTAATACCTACGCCGGAGCGAACTCGCCGGAGGCAGGGAATTCTAGATCTAGATGAGTAAGACACGAAACAGGGGAAGGCGGAAAAAGCGCCCGCCAGAGAGCAAACTAGGGAATAAAAACTAAAGAGGGAACTAGAGTTGGAACTCGCCGGAGAACCCGCCGGTTTTTTCGCGGCGCTGGAACTCCGGCGAGTTCCTAGGGTTAAGGTTCTTGTGTTTTGACTTTAGAGAGAAGGCAGAGAGTTTGGTTTAGAGAGAGAAAAAGAGTTCCAAGGTGTTGAGGGTATATATTGTTGCACATTTTATCTTAGAATGAAATTTTCTTTCTTGCACAAAAACCTAATTATAATTAACGTTAAATCTATCCCAATATTACTTTTTTTTAGTAATTTTTTCTTCTAGTTCACCTACTACTTGCTTCGACAGAGGATAATGAATCAACAATATACCCCTCTTCTTTTTTATAATAATTTTGGGCATGTAATAATAATAAAAACTGTAAATTCCTTAGCTTCCTATGTCGTTTACACTATTTCATACAAATTAACTATGACCATAATATCTTTCCAAAAAAATAAAGGGAAATTCTACATGGTGTCCTCCTATTTTTGATTTTTTCTATATGGTGGCAGGCCAAAAAAAATTATACCAGCTGACCTCCTACTTTAGCTAATTATACTTAATGATCTTAATTCACTTAAAATCTAACTAACCCATTATTTAAAATAAATTTACTAAACCTCCTAGTTAATTATCCTAATTAAAAAAAACATCCTTCTTCTCTGGAAAAAAACAAAAACCCATCCATTAAACGTGGATTGTTAAGTTTTCTCCTTCTATTGTTGAAGCTTGCGTGGATTAGTATACTTAATGGCAAACTTTTGATTGCTAGGTAGCAAGAACTATTTTGGTTGATGATAATGATGATGAGATGATTCGGTGAAGCTTGTGCAAAAGTTTTCATAAACCTTCTGAGAACCATTACATAATTCCATTATTGTATTTGTTTAAAGTTTGTACTACTTTCTTAGTTATATCACTATATGGTGCAGCACAAAAACAATAGCCTTTGTGCTACTTGATAGGAATGTTTTTTCTAGGTTTTTGATTCATGAATGTTCTTATGATTTGACAAATTTTTGGCATGCCTTCTTTGAGGAATTAAGAAACCATGTTCTTCTCTACCTTGTTGAGATTACAGATTAAATTTACATCAATTCCAACTATAATCAAGGGCAATCCCTATTTCACTTGAGAGCAAACTCGAGCACGAATTATAGCTCGTGAGCAAGTAAACTACATTGAACATTCATAACAGAAACAATGTTGATAATATCGTAGTGATTACTGTAAAAGTTGATAAAGATTGTACAATATACTATTAACTGTTCGCTCGATGGCTGGTAGTAAGAGAGAACTATTGTTATTTGCATGTATTGTTGTATTATTGTATGGAATCTTTGGTCAATATCTTGATCTATAATAAGTGATGAAGATGACGAAGCTGTGTGTAGTCAGTAATAGTGACATGAGAGAGTGATGAGGGATGGGGTTCTTTTTTGAGGGAAGAGGCCGGATGGAGGGTTTTGAATTAGGATAATTAATTAAAGGATAGGTTAGTAAATTTACTTTAAATGATGAGTTAATTAAGTTTTAAGTAAATTAAGACCATTAAGTATAATTAATCAAAATATGAGGTCATTTGATATTTATTTTTTGGTTCTGTCACCAAGTAGAAAAATCCAAAGTAGGAGGCCACCATGTAGAATTTCCCAAAAATAAAACTATGACCATAATATATATATATATATATATATATATATATATATAAAAGAATAATATAAAGGAAATTAATGAAACTAATGACAAATTGTGTTACAATCACAACAAAAATAAAGATTAGGGTATTTATAGTGAAAAATAAATGTTGTTTTTTTACTCGATTTTTTTTTAAAAAATTAATAAAATATAATTAAATCACGAATTTCCATATTAAAGCTTGATTGAATCAATCCCTAAAATCACGTCATTCAAAAGGAATGATTTTGATTTGGATGATCAACTTTTACATGATTGAAGATTGTAATTGTTTGTTTTCATGTGGAGTGAATCTCCAAATTTAAACATAATTGAAGGTTTTAAAATCCGAATTTGCCTTTTTTATTCCACAATTTACGTCAATCATCAATAATTACCTCAAATCACCCCTAATTAAGATTTTAAAATTACCGAAAACTTTAAAATTTTTGGATGCCACATAGGTAATCCTACGTGGATGCTCTAGAATTGCTCGGTGATTGTGACCTTGACATGTAGGATTTAGGATTTTGCTTTAGATTATGATATTGATTTGAAGAAAGAACGAAGTTCGCTCTGATTTTGGCGATTTAGGTTTTTTAAAATATATTTAGTGCAATTTCATTCTTGTATGTTAGATCTGATTTTGTTTTTTTAGGCTCATTTTTTTAGTTTCGTTTTTTGTATGTTAGATCTGAATATTTAAGTTTTTAATTTCGTTTTTTAAATTTTTAATTTTGTATAGATTATGGTTGATTGCTTTTGTTGATTTTGTTATTCTGTTTTTATTAGTTTTGTTGAATTTCATTTTTAGCGAAGATTCAACTCTGTATTCACACTTCAGATCTTGCTGGCCTTTATTCTTTATTAGTTTTGCTCAATTTTGTTTTTAGCGAAGGAAGTTCTCCATCGTAAAGCAACTGTTTATGTACCACTGTTTTGCTTTATTCTTCTGCCTTTCATTCAGATGTTTACGTGAATTATGTTTTTTTAACAAAATTACCCCATTTGCATCGGATGTAAGACAAAGTGCGACGCAAATGGGTCTGACTTGCTGGGATGTTGTGTTCATCTGCGTCGCATGTTGATGTTTGTGCGACGCAGATGGATGATTTGCGCCGCACCATGAGCTATGTGCGACGCAAATGAGGCTTGCAAGTGGCTCTGACTTGTTGGGTTGTTGTGTTCATCTGCGTCGCACCGTATACAACGTGCAAAGCAAATAGCTTAACAATCTGCATCGTTTTCGCATACGACACATATCAGTTTTAGGTCATCTGCGTCGAGACCTGTGCCGTTGGATCCAGGTCCGACGCAAATAGGGGTCCAGGGTCCGACGCAAATCAACCTTTTTCTACTAGTGACTTAATGATTTATGCTAAATTGTATTTACAAATGAATTTTATACTAAGAGATATGCTCCCAATAATGGTTTCTGAATCATTGTATCTGAATTTCGATTTGATGAATTATATTCAATTTGTACATGTTTTTAATACCAAAAAGGTATATTTTCCATAAGTGGATAGTAAAGTGAGTTAAAACTATGACTAGAGAACATGTTTTGAGTTTATATTTCGTTTTAAAAAAATCCAAACTTTTGTTATTGGATTTTAGTATACTTTCAAGAGCCAATTGAGTATGGAAATTCTGAGTGATAAAATGATTTTTTTTTTATCCGAATTCATGGTGTATGGATGTTTTGAATTAAGTTATCATCTAGAAGATTAATAAGCTATGAAACTAAGTTTAAGCCACTAAAGTGAATTTCTGGTTGGACAGTGTGTACTCAGTTTTGCTGATTTCATTCTTGGAACCTGTCCTGGTGGGGGTACATTTCACTATTAGTGATTTTGCAGGTATAAAGTGTTGGATGAGGATAATTTAAAGATCAAGGAAAAAAAAGGGGATAATTCTTTAAGTAAGATGTTTCAGAGGATATGATGGCTAATAAAATAAAGGATGACTCTATGTTGTTTTATAATATTGCCTCGATACCTAAGATAAGCTAAATTGTACCAAGAGTATTAAAATATTTTAGTTGGAAGATTGGATTCGAGATTATATTTTCACTATAAGCGAATGTTAATTGCAGCTTGTTAAGTATTAATCGAGATTTATGAATGTTAAGTGTGATTAGGTAGTAGCTCGGAAGTGCGGGCTGTTACAGTCTCTTACAAGACCAACTGTATTTTCAATATATTCAATGGCTTTAATATCAAGAGATAGTTTTTTTTTAACTCACTACTCAAAATATGACTCAATTTATGAAGAATAGTTAATTAGAGATTGTTAAAAGTGTGAATTTTTTGAAAAAAATTGTGATAAAGTTGAGTTTGTATTTCTAAAGGTATTTTTATAAGTTCATATGAACAACATTTTCTAAAGAATTGTTAAATAGAGGTTGTCATAAATACCTATTTCCTCATTTTCTAAAGAATTGTTATGTAGAGGTTGTCATAAATACTTAGCGCATCTCCAATGGTTTCATATAAGGGCATGCTTGCAATTTTTGCTAAATATGTAGTTGTAGCTTAACCACTGGAGAGAAGAAAAATAAACCTGCTTGCAAGCAAGTGTAGCCCAAACAAGCTAAGTAGCTTAAAAAATTAAGAGTGAACATATCCAATTATAATATACCATGTGGAAACTTTTATTTATTTCCATATTTTAGAAAAACGACAAGCTAAAAAGTGATATAGCTTACCATTGGGAGACTATATGTAGCTAGAAAGCAATGTTGCTTGAAAAGATGACATGGCAAGTCAAGCTACAAGGTGTTGTAGCCTACCATTGGAGTTCTCTTATTTCCTCTCTCTAAAATGTAGTTATCTAGTCATCCATATCTGTCAAGTCACTCGCATGTCCCCATCCCTCAGAGCATACACAATGGTTGATCCAAAAATTTGGATCATCTATTATTTTAATATTTCCTCTCTCTTCCACCTCACTTATGATCTATCATTAGTTTTTATGTTTTTTTACCCACAATGGATGATCTACAATTTAGGCTTTTTAACCATTGGATTGCTTTCTTAATGCCATTAGATTGTTGCCAACTCATCATGCATGAGACCTACCAATTATTCTCTTTCATGAGCTTTATCTATGATCCAACAATGATCAGATCATTACAATGATCTGATCATCCTTCTCTCTCTCTCCTAATTCTTTATAATATTTTTCTCCCTCGCTCCTCATGATTTAGCTTGTAGATCATCCAATGGGCTCACTCTCAAGGCTCAAGATCTCTCCAAATACTTCTCAATCTCTTTCTTTCTCTCTCTCTCTCTCATCCCTACCACACTGAAGAAAAAAATGTCCCAAAGAAGGATTCACGCTCTCCACTCCGCCTCACTCTCCTCCCTTCAACCACCCTGTCCACATACCACATAAACCAAAATATTTAATCTTTTCGACGCCTGAAATCACCCCCACCATGAATATCTCCGTCTCCAAAACCCCAAAATTTTGAAACTCTTAAAACCATTACATATGTTGTCATCGCCATCAATTAATGCAAACTAAACAACAAAGTCTACAAACTCAACTTATGGGTGCGAAATTAATAAAGGTCGGGGGATCTGTTCTGGTTTGTTGCTGAATTTTGATTTTTTTTTTTGTTCGAAATTGATTTAAATTTGGGAATTTGGAATGTTGAATCAACATTTATAGTTTGATTTTTTTGTCCGAAATTAATTTAAAGTTGGGAATTTGGAATTTGAAATGTTGAATCAACATTTGGTGAATTATGTTTATGGGTTATTGAAATAGGGAAAAACTAATGAGGAGAGAAATTTTGATTTGGTGTTGCATGTAATGCTATTAAAGACTTAAATTTGGAGTTCAATTTAAAGTTGGGAATTTGGTGTTCGAATTTGGAGTGTTTGATACCATGTATTTTGTTTTCACATGGCGTATTATACTGCAATGAGTACATCAAAGAATCTCTTGTTCTTGGATTAGTTGGTAAAAAAGGTAAATTTTACAAATCAATTGTTTTAGGGTGCAAAAATGAAAAAGAAGAAAAATATAGATTTGTTATTATGAAAATAATATGGATGAATGTTGTTGTATTCTTATTTCTTCTGTTTTTTCAATGTCGAACTAAAAATCAATTTTTTTTCCTGAAATAAAATCATTGATTAGTAATCCCTCAGTTTCCTCAAGATC
This sequence comes from Beta vulgaris subsp. vulgaris, assembly GCF_026745355.1. Classification (NCBI taxonomy): domain Eukaryota; kingdom Viridiplantae; phylum Streptophyta; class Magnoliopsida; order Caryophyllales; family Amaranthaceae; genus Beta; species Beta vulgaris. Next base: position 16,636,228 of record NC_079202.1, read on the forward strand.
TTCCCTCTTTCTGTTTAAGGGCCTGTTCTCCCCAGCTTATTTTCAGTTCAGTTCAGTTCATTTCAATTCAATTCAATTCAGTTCAATTCAGTTCAGTTCAGATCAGTTCAGTTCAGACCAGTTCAGTTCAGTTCAGATCAGTTCAGCTCTTGACAATACTTTTACTCTCACATATCACTATTCATTTCATTTCAGTCTAGTTCAATTCAGTTCAGTTCAATTTAATTCAGTTCAGTTCAGTTCAGATCAGTTCAGTTCAGATCAGATCAGTTCAGTTCTGTTCAGCTGTTTTATGCCGAAGAGAACAAGCCCTAAGTGCGTTTCTAAAAGAGCTTCCCTCTTTTACTTTATTCCTTATTTGGAATATTTTTTATCTTTTTAACCTCTCATGTCCCTATCATATGGTCTTGGTATCTGTAGGAACAGTTTCAAGGAAGATCTTTATGAAACGGAGGGAGTAGTTGGTAATATAAGATGTCCCTTACTTGCTTTTTTCTAATTTTTTTTTTCGTTTTACTTGCAACTACTTCCTCTGCTTTTATTTATTTGCTACATTTTCCAAAAAGGGTTGCTTTTTTTATTTGCTACACCAAAAAGTAATAGTATTATATTTGTTTCCCCTCTTTTTCCACCAAAAAGTACTACTTTTTTCCCTTTTCCCACCCTATTTAATGCTAAAGAAATCAAAAAGTACACTAAAAAAGAATGAAAATGACATCTCCTAAATTCTTGTGTAAACCAAAATGTAGCAAATAAATAAAAGCGGAGTACATCTTACTAACATATTATTTTTAATTCACATATATATTTAAAGTTGAGTCAAAACTTACCTTTTTCGTTTTCCCAGTTGAACTTGCAAAGCTTTGCTTGCTGTTTTGAATGTTTATGGTGCTTCAGTAATTTTTGCATTTATAATCAAAATCACAAAAAAATGTTAGTCTTTAAATTTGTACAGGAATTATGGAAAAATAAAAATTATTTATGCTTTATAACATTTCTTTTTCTTTCACATATATATTCCAAGATGTGTAAAAATGTACCTTTTTTGTTTTCTCAATTGAACTTGCAATCCTTTGCTTGGTTTTTTGAATGTCTATTCAGTTATTTTTGCGTCTATAACCAAAATCACAAATAAAAAAAGAATGTTAGACTTGAAATTTGTACAGGGATTATGGAGAAATAAAAATTATTTATGCTTTATAATTGCCTAAGGTTGATTTTTAGTTCTAAATTGTGTAGGTGCTTGGAAGAGGATGAACTGAGAATTTGCAGTGTAGTCGAAGGTTTGGAAGACGTAGAAAATGAAAGAAACTATCGCAGTGTCGTTTAGTGTTTCTATGTTGTTTTTGGGTACTTTTTTTTTTTAATTTTTTTTTTTTGAGGGAAAAAGCAACTCATTGAGAGCAGTTTAATCCATGTTACTGCTTTTTTTCTTAGTTACTTTTTTTTTTGTTTTAGCTAAATTTACTTACTGGTTACTTTTGTAATATTTGGTGGTAGTTGAGGGGTGTTTAAGTAATTTTGGATGGACACTAAAAGGTCATGAGTTGACATGTAAAATAGAGATAAACAATTACTAATAACTAAAAACCATAACTATTAACCTTCACTACTAGAAAAAGAGTGTTTTCTCAACGCTTTTCCTCAATATTCTAGACGGAAAAATGCGTTGAGAAATTGATTCTCAACGCTTTGTAAAAGCATCGAGATTTTAGGCGTGGAGAATTCTCGACGCTTTCTTGCGTTGAGATTCTCAACGCAGAGACGCGTCCAGTATGACTTGTGACGCTTTTTTGTGTTGAGTTTCTCAACGCTTTTCTGCGTCTTGAAATGTGCGTGACGCTGTTTTGTGTTGGGTTTCTCAACGCTTTTTTGCGTCGCGCAATATGCTCTAGACACATTCTAGCGTCAAGATTATTTTACCTCCACAAATAAATTTTTAGAGCCAAAATAACTCTTAACACGAAAAAGTGTTGAGATTTTAGCCTAGAAAAAACATCTAATAATAATAACCATTATTTAATTGGATATGGATCAAATATAATATATTATAAGCGATTTTCCAATAAAAAATACTTAAGTAGAAATGACCAATAATATATATATATATATATATATATATATATATATATATATAATAATAATATTAATATTTGTCTGAATAAACTAATGATTAAATACACATTAAAATATTTTGTTCGATCACAAATAAGTCAATTAGATAATGTCTACTATCAACTTCTTAAAACCTTACAAAAAAAACATAACAAAATAAATATATCTTTTACAAGACCTTTTCAAATCATTAATAGCTTTTACGAGTTGTACTAATTTAATTAATGGATCCTTGGCTTCTTTTCCTTCACCATCATCTTGATCCTTCAAAAAAAAACAAAGAATGACATAATAAGTAATCTTATATAATGTGATATATTATAGTGATGGTCAATTATAAAAGATGTAAAAAAGTTAGTTAATGACAAAAGAAAAGAATAGGTAACTAGTAAGCAACTTGATTTTGATAATATACTCCATGATAACAAGTTACAATAACTGAAATAGTATATTTTGCTCTTAATTTCTCCATATCTATCTCTACCTCTTTATTAAGTTAATAGAAAGTGTGAAATAAAAAAGAGAGAAGAGTGATACACAAAATTATTCTGGAGGATACTATAGATGATATTAAAAGTTTCTCAGTATCATTTGTGACCTGTAGATAGGGTGGATTCAAAAACTAGTCATGTTTATTTGCTTAAACCTTCTCCTTGGGATATCGATGAATTTGCAATCAGCTAAACAAGAGATATTAATATATTGCATATCACAAAGCAATCAACTTTCTTATGATATCGATGAATTTTGCTCAGGTAAACTTTAGCTATACAACCGATGAATTAAAGATTGCATTTAGAGGTGGTAAACAAGTAGTTCTCCTTGGGATTAGTTTAAATCAAGTGAGTTCCTATTGTATTCGATTTCATGTCTACTGACTTAACTCGAGGTGGGGTCATATATTAATATATTGTCAATCAACTTATTATGATAAGTTCATTAATAGTACTCATCAATTTTCGGATAGTTATGATTTGTATAAAATCTGAGACACATAACATCAGGATACAGTTTAGGCTTGGGAGTTGGGACGGTCATCAGGTAATCAGGCATGACTGTATGAGTGAGGTTTCGCAGGCCATATAGTGATTGGTGTATAAGGAGGAGGATTCAGATTAGTTCTAAATCCTAAAGGGGTATCTTAAGTCTGGGTTCGGACAGTTCAACCTCAAATAACTGATGAGTTCTGACTTTCTGAGAGTTATGCTCGAGCTACAATAATCTTATTCATGCACTGGTATAGCAGAGGGAACACACACTAGTGACAAGAGAACAAAAGAGGAGTGACACTCACTGTTAAACGAGCAACTTCACCGACTTGCATTCCCAGCACACCTTCATCCCATCCTAGAAAAAGATTACAGAAAACATCAATAACTAGGTTTATGTCTTATTAAGGATAATGTAACACAAAATTATGCAGAAGATAACACGACAATCTATCCCATAAAAAACATTAGCTTTGGATCAGGAATCATCGATTTAAGCATAAATCACAAACTTCAGCAACAGCATATCTTGAGTGCAGATCCAAGCAATACAATGGAAGAGGTTAAAATCAGAATAGTTTAACAGTTTAGATTCACTTAAAGGTTGATGAAAGCTGCAAACCATATTAAATCATATTGAAGGTCTTACTGTCAGTTGAAGATTACACTATAAAAGATGAAAGATCCAAAAATCCCCCTCCCCCATGGAAAAAGGAGACCAGCAGAGACCCCCAGATTAAGTGCTGCACGATAAAATCTCAATGGCAGTGCATAGCGGAAATCACACTCCTATTGAGAATATTAATAGCAGATAGCTGAGTTAGTTATCTAGAACAAACCTGAATAAAATCAACTTAAAATGGCCCCAGTTCATAATTCACGTAGACCAATCACATCTGTCAAAGAGCTGATGGACCAGAAACAAATTAAACAAGTTTCAATATTCAATAGCCTATATCTTATTATGACATATTGCACAGTTGGGTCTTGGGGATACAAAGAGCTTAGCAAGAGAGACAAATTCCTTACAATTCAAGATCAGTCCCATGCCCTACCTTGAATAATAAATTGCAGGACAAGGTCCAGGACATCTACAACATTGCACGTGAAGTTTTCCCCAAGCTAGTCAATATGAAGCTTCAATATGATAGCGTATGTACATTAACTCATTAAGATCAATCATGGCTTTTTATAAATCAAGTCGTTAATATCAAAAATAAAGGGGGTGTCTTTAAATCCCTAAATCGTGTACAGTTCATATTGACTAGCTTGGGGAAAACAATACCATGCTACTGGACACTCCATTTCTGCAGAGAAGAAAGTAGAAAATGTTAAGGAGTCTACTGATTTATCTCCCAAAAGCTCTGAAAAGGCAGTAGATTATCAAGGTTCGTTGTTACAAAACAGTGATAATATTAAAGCTGAAGGTTCTATGCAAGTTTCCGAAGTTAAGGAAAGTTTTGTTGCTGACAAGAGTTGTTATAATGATATTGCGTTTACACCACTTAGCAATCTTAAAGGGCAGTTTAGTGATACAATGTTTGATTTCTTGGCGGAGCAAACCTGTGCAGGTCAGTGTCTCTTCATGTTTTTCATCACGCTAAAAGTTTCTTTTTGATACGGTGAAGTCTAGACATCATACCTTATTACCTTAAATAATCTGCTACTCCACTGGCCTTAACATTAATGGTGTGCAGGTGCAGATGAACCTACTTGTCACAGCACTATGAAACCTAGCATTCCAGGAAGCGATGAAGTTGATGATTCTGTTAGGGAGCAAGCGTCCGGTGCCTCGGGTGAGTTAAGGAGTGGAATGAGTGACAGTGTGATTGATAATAGTGAGGAGCTTAAATGTTATAATCAGAACAAGAATGAGCTATTAAGTAAACAGAAACATGAATGTGAAAAGTTCCCTTGTTCAAGTGATTCATCTAAGAATGAAAATGCAGTAGGTGATGAAGTGTTTAATTGTGCTTCTGTGATTTCTGAGAGAACAAATACTAATGCTATGCCAGTAGAATAAGAGTTAGTTGCTGGATCTTGTGATGGGAAATTCAGAGAGGTTGAACATACATTCCCTGAACTTTTATTAGACCTAGGATCTAGCCATTTTATTTCAGAAGGTGAGGCTAGGGCAAATCCTTCTTCAATTATCAATACGTATTTGTCGTACCTGCAGTCAGAAGTTGATGGTATGCTGATTCTTAGTTGAATGTCACCATTGTATATGTTAAGTCAATTTTTTTCTTAAATAGAAGTTTTAATGCTTTGACAAAGCCAATCAGCTCATATTCAATCTGCTACGAACATAACGAAATTTAAAACTACTAGCACAATCTAAGCGAGCATTTTGCTGATGTTTATAGCAGTAAATATAAATTAGACCACCAGAAGATCACAAGTTGCTGCTTCTGTCTTATATCTATTCGTGTAATAAAGTGTCTAAAGTAAAAGAACATTGCTATGCTACTTACATTATTCCCCATTTAGAGTAATCAAGGCTCTGCAACCATTGCTATGCTTTGCTCCCCTTTCTTGCTTCTTCAGTCTGCAACAAAAAAAGATCCGAACTTCAGGAACTCCTTGATTCATCTTTCCAGTTTCAACTTTCACTACCATGAATCAATTGTCTCACCTATTTTGAGCTAGTAGTTGGCAATCTGGGTTGGGGAAGGGCTAGGTCGCTAGGATGGTGGTTATTGATCAAGGAATTGGCTGGGTTGGGTTTGTGGTCTGGAAATTTAAAACTGACAGCTAGCTTAAGTCTCAAAATCAAGAGTAGGAGAATTTGATTGGGGGTGGAAAGGGGAGTAAGCAAGACCTACTTTGGGGTCTATCATTTAGGAAAATTGGGCAAAGAGAATGAAAGTTGAAACACACACCCTTAAAGGGAAAGAGAGCCATGATTTATACTAAAATTACTACAGCTTAAATGGGTCGTCTGGATTGACTCCACTACACGCAAGGGTACTCAGTTGCACAGGTATGACTTTCATGTTCGTTCTTCAACTGCTACGTGTACTAGTTTATACCTACTCCTGCTGTAAGACAGTTCTTTTACCCCACAAATAATTAGAACCCAAACAATATGTGTCGCCTTCTTTCGAAACCATTCTAACAGAACAAAGTAACTAGAAACAACCACACGCTACCTCATTATTAGTTCAACATAAGTTGATTTTTTCTACTTTGTCCTTCGCCCTCCACCCCCACCCCACCCCACCCCCCAAAAAAATAAGAAACAAAAAAATGTCCCCCTAAAACAACCCTGCCAAGTAATACTTGACTAATCTATGAATATTAGAAGTTACAACTAAAAACACTCTCACCTTCAATTCGCTTTATTTATTTATTCATTTCATTATAAGCAATACAAAATACGAAATATCAAAATGATACAACACATCAGGCTAGACTGCACAAATTATCATTTCTTAGTTATAATTTTGATTTAGTTTAGTTCAGTTGTAATCAGCTCAGTTTAGTTCAATTCAGTTCAGTTGCAATCAGTTCAATTTAGCTCAAACTATCATTTCGTAGTTATAATTTTGATTCAGTTCAGTTGCAATAAGTCAATTCAGTTTAGTTCACTTCAATTGTTTTATTAAGAAGAGAACAGGCCCTTGGTGTTGATACGTATATGGGATTACTGAGAAACACAAGTAGTACCTTTCCTAAACAAGCTATAACCATTTAGAGAATTAGAAACTTAGAATATATTCTAACCCATTGATATACAAGTCACTATATTAATATTTTGTGCTACTTTAAATCATTCATCTGACAGCCTACCAACTTTTTCAAAAGATGTACCATTTTCAAACAAGGAATGTGTAGATTATAACTTAGACTAATTACAGAGGTACTAGCATATAAGGTATAGCGACATCAGAAAAATCAAACAAGGAATGTGTAGAGAAAACATCATAAAATGCAAACACAAATTGTATTAATCACCTGCACGACTGAAACTAGTACGATTCAACTCCGGTAGCTAGGTATTGTGACATATGATAACCTGGGCGTGGGCTTGACTGAACGAGCAGACGGTGAAGAGAAGAGAACCTGGAACACTGGAAAGTGCAGGGACACAAATGCAAAGATTTTATTTCCAACAGCAATCAATTGATATGATCAGACTTAGAACACATATTTGTAACATTTTCAATAAAACTTAACATTACTGGTTACTTATAAGGCTATTAGATATAATTAACGAATAATCAGAACCCCGGATATAAACTGATTCCTGTACCATATTCATGTCGATCATTCGGGGATTAATTAAGTCTCCGAATTATTCATGAAAACAGAATGTACCTCATGGAAAGCCATGAAACATGTACTTCACATAATGCACAACTATAAACTATGATTCCTCCTAATGAACATTATATTACTGATTTTTTTGGTTTCATAAACAACAAAAAAATAAATAATTTGCTCAAAATAAAGCACCGACCTTTGAGTAATTGCAGATTTAATCAATCGAGTATTCAGTTCAGTTTGAATTCCCGGGATTGCACCGACCTTTGTGTAATTGCAGTTGAATCAATGGAATACGTAGTGCATCGCAATTCAGTTTGAATCCCCGTTGTACCGAGCCACCGACCCTTGTGTAATTGCAGTTGAATCAATGGAGTATGTAGCGGAGATAATTTCCTTTTTCAGAAACTCTCCTTCAACGAACAAAGAACTCGTAAATTCAACCTAGAAAACGAAAAATAGCATAAAGTCACAGAAAGCCATTGAATTTCAACGAAATTCACAAGAATTACACGAAACAAAACTAATAATTAAGTAAACTTATCTTCGTTTCGGATTAATCTGGAACTTATTTCGTTTCATAAACAACAAAATATGGAGATTTTCCTCAAAAGCACTCACCTTGAGTAATTTGCAGAGAAAATCAATCAAGTATGGATTAGCAGATTGAACCACGATAGATTACGGTTGGTTATTGAGCAATTTGCTAACAAAAAAAAAAAAGATGTATCCTGCAATATATATCTGCCGCTCATAGTACTAGTCCAGTGTTCCAGTTTCTTTCCACTACTTTAGGTGGTTACCGCTTAATACGCGGTTAAAAATACACTATATTTCATCAAATATTTGAAAATAGAGTAGTGCATTAATTCTAGACGCTATATTGTGATGAGAGATATTTCAACACAAAAAAGTGTTGAGAAAATAAGGGATTTATTAATTGTATTTAACGCTTAAGTAAAGTGTTGAAACAATTGTGTTGAGAAACTACTCTATTTCTAGTAGTGCTTACAAATATAACTATTTACCCAATTGCAAAACTACGTACCTGAAAACGATGACTAATCACCAGAAAATCATAAATACTGACTTGAAAAAAAAATGTAACTTTCTACCTAAAAGTTGTAACTCATAATAAGAGATTTATTAGAGTTGGAGACCAATTGATAGATGGAAACAAAGAGCTTTGAGAAAATCTCATCATCAATATTGAATAAGTCGTGAAAAAGGACGTTATATAGTTGAAAGTTTCATATGCTTAAAAAAGAAAAGAAAGAAAAGGAAAGAGACGTAGGCTTCCGAAAGAAATGTAAGTTGGGTGGAGGAGACGAAAATGGCAGTGCAGAGGAGAGAGAAAGGGGGTAGAGGAGAGAAATGCGAGTTGGTAGAAGAAAGGGACATAAGAGATAGAAATTAGAGTTGGCAGAGGAAAGAGAAAATATAAAGTAAAGGGGAAATGAGATGGTTTTACTAGCATAACTAATAGATCCAAGCGCTTAACTAATATAATTCAACGCTTAACTAATATACTTCATTGCTTATCTAATTCATCCAAAAGTAATTTAAGGTTAGTATAAATAATTGGTTCAAGCGCTTAACTAATACCACTGCTGGTATGATGCACGCGCGTGATGTCGACATGACATCAGTTAGTCTCATGTTAACACTAATGTGATAGAGTCTTTTATAAGAATTTGGAAAGAATAAATAAATACTCCCTCCGTCCCATAATACTCTTGACACTTATCAAAGCACGTAGTTTTAGATGATAAATTATTGTTTGGTTATCAATTGTTATTTTATTGAAAAGTACATGTGATATCAGTTAGTAATTAGTAAAAGTAGTATTATTTTATTTTAAGCAAAGAGAATGTGGATCATGGTTAAAGTTGGTAGGTAATAAGAGTGGTATTATTTTAATTGGAGGAGAGAGGGTGTAGGTCAGTAGTTAAAAGGTAGAATGATTAAAGTAAAAGTGGGTCATATCTGAAAGTAAAAGTGTAAAGAGTATTGTGGGACCAATAAAAAAAGAAAAGTGTAAAGAGTATATTTTGGGACGGATGAAGTATCTAGTATAAATACGTGTACGAAATATACGGTGGTTACATGAAAAAAGGGTTTGTAAGACGGTTATTTGACTTATTTGATGAAAGTCTAGCTTATAAAAGTATGTTCTATTCACTTTATTTTGTTTATTTTCAGAAAAAATAAGAAAAATTTTATAAGGTGGTTATTTGAAAAAGAGGAATTTATAAGAATATGGTCTATTCACCTTGTATTTTCAAGAAAAAAATAGGTTTCGTTTAGAAAAAATAAGACAAGTTCTGAATAAATAAGAAAAGTTAAGAAAAAAACTTTAAGAAAGTTAAAGTTAAAAAAAATATAAGAATATTTCAAAAAAATATAAGGAAAATTAGGAAGGAAAAAGAGGTTCAGATGTTCATAAAAAAACATAAAAGTTCATAAAATATAAATTGAAGATACCAGGCCTTAAAAGGTGGCTAAAAACAACAAATACTTGAAGTATGAAAATTTTATCATATGAGATTTCGTTAGCTTTATTATAATGTGTTGCATGCTAACTTATCAACTCTTGAGAAGAAGCCTAGTGACTTTAGGCATGAAGTGGAGAAAAGAAGAGATAAAATTAGAGAGCTTAGCTCGAAAGATCCCACTAGTGAGGTGTTGCAGGAGATGAAAGAACTAGATAATGAGGTTGATGAGTTAGAAAAAAGAGAAGTGTACTGGGCTCAAAGAAGTCGTCAAGACTGGCTTAGAGTTGGTGAGCGAAACATGGCTATTTTCAACCAAAAAGCGGTGCAAAGACGTAACCGAAACAATATTAAAGGCGTGCTTGATGATGGCGGGGTGTGGAGGTCGAAGGAGGAAGAAGCTGGATTTATTTTTGTGGAGTACTTTAACACTCTCTTCACGTCTCTAGGGGACAATGTAGCGGTGCAACAAGTTATTGACACGATTTATACTCGAGTAACTCCAACCATGAATGCGGAGTTGGGTGCGCTGTATACAAAGGAGGAAGTCGTGTATGCGCTGAAACAAATGCATCCTACAAAGTGTCTGGCCCAGACGACATGCTTGCTCTCTTTTACAAAAAATTCTGGTATGTTGTTAGTGAAGATGTGCTGAGTTTTGTGTTGGATATTCTGAATAATGATGCCCCCATTGATCAAATTAATCATTCATATTGTTTTGATCCCCAAGAAGAAAGAATGTGAGTCTAATAAAGATTATAGGCACATAAGTTTGTGTAATTTATTATATAAACTTGTGTTAAAAACTATATCTAATCGACTTAAAAAATTTATCCCTGATGTTATTAGTGAATGTCATAGTGCTTTTGTACCGGGTAGATTAATAACAGATAATGTGTTGGTGGCTTATGAATTATTTCATTATGGTGGAAAAATAAAAAAGGGGGTCAAGTGTTACATGGCAATGAATGTGGATATGATTAAGATGTATGACATGGTTGAATGGAAGTTTGTCATGAAAATGATGAGAAGATCACGCTTTGCAGATGGATTTTGTAACTTGATTTTCAGATGCATTTCATCGGTCTCATACTTTATCATGTACAATGGCTTCCCCTCCAAAAGTTTTACCCCTTCTAGAGGCTATTTTGGATATTCTAAAGTCCTATGAACTTGCTTCGGACAAAAAATCAATTTGGAGAAATTTGAGGTCTCTTTCAACAGGAATGTCAGTACTAATTTGCAGAATATGCTTCTTTTGAATTTGAACTTACAAGCTGTTACAAAGCACGAGAAATATTTTGGGCATCCTACATTCATAGGAAGATCTAAGAAAGTTGTTTTCCAAATGATTCAGGATCGAGTTTGGAAAAAGGTTAAGGGATGGGAGGAAAGGTGCCTTTCATGAGTAGAGAGGAAAATTCTATTAAAGGCAGTGGCTCAAGCAATCCCTACATACGCTATGCAATGATCTTAAATCCCGGAAGAAGTAATTGATAGCTTGCACTCTTTATGCTGGAATTTTTGGTGGCGTAAAAAAGGGAGTGAAAAGAAAATGACGCTACTCATTTTGAAGAAACCTTGTCTACCGAATAATAAGGGAGGAACTGAATTATGTGACCTTAGCTCTTTTAACATGGCTCTTCTAGCAAAGCAATGTTGGAGACTTATGACGAATCAGGAATCTTTTGCGACATGAGTGCTAAAGAGAAAATACTTCACTAGATTAAGCTTATGGGATGTTACTGTGCCAACTAATTCAAGCTATACTTGGCGATCTATTCTAAGTGCACGAGCTGCTAAAACAAGGCTCAACATGAATAGTTGGGATGGTCGAAGTGTGCGGTTTTAGGAAGACAATGGTTACTTTCTCTCCTAGGGATGCGTGTGTGATTAGCGCAATGAAGATGGGACTGATTGGAAGGTGGAGGAGCTGAGTGGTGTTGTTACTAGTGAAGAGTTACAGGCCATACAAAATGTCAGATGCTCTAAAAGCGGGAATGAAGACTTTCTTATGTTGCAGCACAAAAAGAATGGCGAGTTTAGTGTTCGAAGTGCGTACCACTTGGAGTTTTAAAGAAAGGATGGCAACGTTGAAATTTCCACTGGAGATACATATGACAAAATCATGGAAGGATATATGGAGAGCACAAGTTCCACCAATAGTAAAAAAACCTAGTTTAGAAGGTTGTTCACAATGCTCTTACAAATAGGAAAAAGTTGGCAGGCAGAGGAATGTCAATTGACCCAAGATGTCCACGGCACGGCGTGGGAAAGATGGCAAGATTGTGGATCATATGATTCTCCACTGTGGTGAAAGCATATTGCCATGGAATGTGTTCCCAGCGAGATTGGATTAGGAGGGGGAGGGAGGGGTTAACTTTGCTGAGTGGTGCGGTAGAATGTTGGCAAAATGTTCGATCCCTCGGGCTTGGGAGATAATCCTGATGATGGTATGACAAATTTGTAATTTGAGGAACTTGTGAGTGTTTGATAAGAAAAAAATGGAAGCCCATATAGTATAGCCATGATCAATAGTATACCCACACAAAGCAAGTAATCAGCAAAGTTGAGTACTATATAGTAAATAAATTTAAACCTAGCATGATATTAATAAATATTAAGGCAAAGATAAAATAATAGTATAATAACATGACAGACTAACCTTACTGAACTTGACTCCACAAATAATAAGTTAATTAATTTAGATGGAATAGGCAATGGAAAGAGTTGTCCAAACCAAACGAACCTTCAATTTAGAAGACGACGTACGGGCGCGACTATCGCACTCCCCTAACCTATGATATCGAGTAATCTTTTAAATAAAATAGGACGCAATCATCAATCTGGTCCTAAGAAAAGACATGGGCTACCACCATGTACTCTAACTCATACTATGTAACACCCCGATAATTCTCTTTTTCTAGAAATAACTTTATAATAAACCTTAGAGAATTACCCAGGCATTATCTCCCGTGTGATAACGTTTCGGCTTACTCAGAATTTGCAGCGGAAAACAATTTACTAAAAACCAACTTTATTGAACTTATGAAATAAGAAACCAATAACAATGTTTGAACTGAAACACACCAACTTAAAACTAATGTTTGAAAACATAAACTCCAGAAAACAACTTAAATGGTTCTAGTAATACAAGAGCCTCTCCATTCCAGATTCCCCAATGATATGCATCTTCGAACCTCTAATGTCAATGCCGTCTCAACTCTGCTCCCCCGAAGGATCACCACAGGATCAATAGGCAAAGCCATGATCACAAACACAGACAAGCACGTAATCAGCAAAGCTGAGTACAACATATCAGACATACATAACCCTAAACATGATACTACAAAAATATAACTTGCAGGAATAAATAATAATAAAACATATAATAATCTGTAGACAACTCTTACTGAACTAGACTCTAAACTTTTATTTCTTCTTTAAATGGAATAGTTATGGGACGAGTTGTCTATACTGAAATAGGAAATATGGGAGCTACCACATATTCCAAATGACCTGCGATATCGAGGAACCTTTGACTAAAAAGGAAAGGTGATCAATCCAATCTTAGGAAAATACATGGCACGCTCACCTTGTATCCTAACCCTTAGTGTCCAACTCTAGACGTGCACCAGTCTAAAGTCTATAACCTACTCTCGTTTCACTTTACGTTGTATACATTTAATACTTGTGTTGACACCAACCAAGCACACAACACACAACCAATAATCATATAATCATTCACAGAACTCCTTTTTATCTTAGAATTAAAAAGTGTTCACAACTTATCATTCAAGACTCCTTTAACTTCTTTTTATTCTTTACTAACTTGCCTGTTGAACCTAGCCAACAGTAAACTGTACCTTTATATAGGTATAACTCATACTTACCAAATAAGATCCACGGTTCTTATAAGATAAATAAATAATACTCACGAATCTATGTAGCACATGATTCAAACTTACTTACATTAATTCACTCACGAATTAATACATGAACTGGACTTATCTGCTTGCATCAAACTTCCATACAAACATACATACTCATAAATAATTCTAGTTTACATGTAGCACACAGGCAAATCACATGTAAAACAATTCCAGTAAATCATATATATGAACAGCAGAGTCCTATACATGATACTAATAAATAAAACATCCCTAAAGCATGTTTCTAAATCATATAGCACGTAGACTATGTACGTACCTTGTATGAACGAATGTGTAGGCCACTTTTACGCTCTAAAAGTCTCCTACTATGAATTCTCCACCTAGAAAATAAAATAATAAAATAAATACTTTGAACTAAAAATTTACAGCAACTTTAAAAACGTCCCAAACCCTTTTAAACGTCTTTAAAATCGTTTTTATGTATTAAACTTTCGTTATTTTTAATCCCTAGTATAGTACAACTATTCTAGTGATTAAAAATCATTAAAAACCCTTAAAATACATATTTCTGAAATTCCAGCACTTATAAAAATTTATAAATCTTCTGAAAATATATTTAATACATATAAAATTATACACTAACCAAATCTCATGCTTTATACTTTATAAATATAGTTTCTAGTGATTAAAAACCCTAAAAACTATATCTTTCATAATAAAAACTGAAAATAATAAATCTGAAATTTATTATTTTTACATATATGACAGCCGAAATATATTTTGCATATAAAACCATAATTTAAATCATAAACATGCTAATAAATAATAAAATAATATAAAAACTAATACTTTAATGGAATCTTAGAGGAGAAGAAAAGAAAACAACCACAATAAGGAGGAAAGGAAGGGCGCCGGCTGTGATACAGCAGCAAAGTGACCGGCGGCAGCAAGATTCAGCACTTGAAAAAAGTTTGTGACGTTTCTTGTTCGACAAGAAACGTTACTTAGCGAAGAAGAAACAATCTTTGAGGGAAAAAATATGGAAATCACGCACAAAGGGAAGAAGAGAGAGAAACGCCGGGTGAGAGAGAGGGAGAAAGAAATCACGTGCAAGGGAGGAGAGAGAAAGTAGAGTGTAGGGTAAAATTTTGGGTTTTTTGAATATTTAAATAGAGGCTAATCCTTTTGGGCTTAGGAAAAGAGATTTCAATAATTAAAACTTTGATGACTAACAAGATGGGCTTATTAGGACTTTAATCATCAAATAATCCTTTCCCTTTTATTACTTTTGGGCTTTCGATTCCATTAAGCTTTCTTTTCAAATATGCTTTTAATAAATTAAAACTCTTATTAAAACATGCTTAATTAAACATTACGAATTTTATTATGTTATGAAAATATTTTTAGTTGACTTAAAGTCAACCCTTTTTAAATGTCAAATCATTTTCCAAACTCATTTGGATTTAAATATAACTACATAAATACTTTAATATATTTATGAAAATCCTTTAAAATTGTGGGGGATTACAGTCTACCCCCCTTAAAAGAAGTTTCGTCCCGAAACTTAACACAAAACCCTCGTACTTTCAAAAGTTTGAACTAAACATTTCGAAAACTTTTGGAGAAAAAGGTAGTGCCTCTCGTGCACTTTCCCATTTTTAAAACACTTGTGTTACTTATGAACACTTTTCTTATGCGGAGACTCTACTTCTTTTGCACTAACATGTGCAACTTGCCCAACATAGGCATACATTGCATGAAAATCTCATAAAGATAGATAAAAGCGCGAAATTTATCGCATTCTACCCCCCTTAAAGAAAACGAGTTACGCCCTCGTAACTCACCTCAAGGAATAGGTCTGGATACTTTTTCTTCATATCCTCTTCGGCTTCCCACGTTGTGTAACACCCCGATAATTCTCTCTTTCTAGAAAATACTTTTGTAACAAATCTAGAGAATTACCCAGGCATTATCGCCCGTGTGATAACGTTTCGGCTTACTCAGAATGTGCAGCGGAAAACTTATTAAAACAAAAATCAACTTTATTAAACTTATGAAACCAAATGACAATGTCAAACTTAAACACACCAACAAATAAACCTCAAACTTAAATGTAAGATGTTCCTACGAAAACAACTTAATAATACTAATGTCACAAAAGCCTCTCCATTCCAGATTCCCAATGGTATGCATCTTCGAACCTGTAATGTCAATGCTTTCTTGACTCTGCTCCCCGAAGGATCACCACAGGATCAATAGGCAAAGCCATGATCACAAACACAGACAAGCACGTAATCAGCAAAGCTGAGTACTACATATCAACAAATAATCCTAAACATGATACTACAACATAACTTGAGGAATAAATAATAACAATAATAATAACTGCAGACAGACTTCTACTGAACTAACTTAAACTTTTTTATTCTTTAATGGAATAGTTATTGGACGAGTTGTCTAACATAAATGAAAATAGGCGACTCCGTTCCAGATGACCTGCGATATCGAGGAACCTTTGAACTAAAAGGGAATGGTGATCAACCAATCCTAGAAAACTATGGCACGCCACATAACCCCAACCCTTAGGTCCAACTCTAGACGTGCACCAGTCTAAAGTCTATAATTATTCTCGTTTCACTTTACGTTCATTCTTTTATACTTGTGTTGACACCACAACAACCAAATACACACATAATTCAAATCACATAATCATAACAAAATTCTTTTTATCTTTAGAATTAACAAGTGTTCACAACTTATCAATCAAGACTCCTTTTATTTCTTTTTATCTTTGTTGAACCAGCCAACAGAAATCCGTACCTTTAATAGGTATAATCATACTTACCAAATAAGATCCACGGTTCTTATAAGATAAATAATAATCCAAGAATCTATGTAACACATGATTCAACTTACTTAAATTAATCCACTTACGAATTAATACCAAACTGAACTTATTGCTTGCATCAAACTTCCATACAAACAAGTCATACTCATACATATTCTCATTTACATGTAGCACACAGGCAAGTAACATGTAAAGAATTATGTAAATCATATACATGACAACAAGGTCCTATACATGATACTAATAATAAAAACATCCCTAAGGCATGTTTCTAACCATTAGCACGTAGACTATGTACGTACCTTGTATAAACGCAACGGTAGGCCACTTTTAAGCTCTAAAAGTCCCCTACATGAATTCTCCGCCTAGAACAAAAATAATCAAGTAAATACTTGAACTAAAAAAATACAGCAACTTTAAAACGTCCCAAACCCTTTTAAACTTCTTTAAAAATCGTTTTTATAATTTAAACTCCGTTATTTTTAATCCCTAGTATAGTACAACTATTCTAGTGATTAAAAACATTAAAAACCTTAAAATATAACTTTCTGAATTTCCAGCATTATAAAATTTTCTAAACCTTCTGAAAATATTTTAAATGCATATAAAAATCGTATTCCAATCAAAATTCATATTCATACTTTAAATATACGATTTCTAGTGATTTAAAACCCTAAAAATCACATCTTTCATGATTAAAACTAAAAATAATAAATCTGAAATTTTTTCTTTATACATATGAACCGAAACTATTTTTCATAATAAAATAAAATTCAAATATAATCATGTAAATAAATAAAATAACAATAAAAATTGACTTTAATGGAATCTTAAAGGAGAAGTAAAGAAAACAACCAACAAAAAGGAGGAAGAGGCGCGGACTGACAGCAGCAAGGACCGGCGGCAGCAGTTTTCGGCTTCAAGAAAATGTTTGTGACGTTTCTTGTTCAACAAGAAACGTTACTTAGCGAAGAAGAAACGATTTTGAGAGAAAAATGAAACTCACGCTAAGAGGAAGAGGAGAGAGAAAATGTCGAGTGAGAGAGAGAGAATCGAATCACGTGCAAGGGAGGAGAGAGAAAATAAAGTGTAGGGCAAAATATTTGGGTTTTAGGATATTTAAATAGGCTAATCCTATTGGGCTTAGGAAAAGGAATTTCAATAATTAAAACTTTGATGACTAACAAGATGGGCTTATTAGGACTTTAGTCATCAAAATCCTTTCCCTTTTTATTACTTTTGGGCTTTCGATTCCATTAAGTTTTCTTTTCAAATATGCTTTTAATAATTAAACTCTTATTTAAAACACGCTTAATTAAAATATTACAAATTTATTAAGCTAAGAAAAATATTTTTAGTTGACTTTTAAAATAGTCAACCCTTTTTAAAAGTCAAATCATTTTCCAAACTCATTTGGATTTAAATATAATTACATAAATACTTAATATATTTATGAAAATCCTTTAAAAATGTGGGGGATTACAGTCTACCCCCTTAAAAGAAGTTTCGTCCCGAAACTTAACACAAAACCCTCGTACTTTCGAAAGTTTGAACTAACATTTCGAAAACTTTTGGGAAAAGGTAGTGCCTCTCGTGCACTTTCCCATTTTTAAAACACTTGTGTTACTTAGAACACTTTTCTTATGCGGAGACTCTACTTCTTTTGCACTAACATGTGCAAATTGCCCAACATAGGCATACATATACATGAAAATTCATAAAAATAGACAAAAAGCGCGAAATTTATCGCATTCTACCCCCCTTAAAGAAAACGAGTTACGCCCTCGTAACTCACCTCAAGGAATAGGTCTGGATACTTTTTCTTCATATCCTCTTCGGCTTCCCACGTTGCCTCTTCTGACTCGTGGTTAGACCAAAGAACTTTGACAATATGAACATCCTTGTTACGCGTACTACGCACTTTCCTGTCGAGAATCTTGACAGGTCTTTCCTCATAAGTGAGGCTACTATCTATCTGACTCGTTCAGGCTCTAACACATGGCGCTCATCAGGGATATAGCGCTTCAATTGGGATATATGAAACACATCATGCATCTTTTCAAACTCCATTGGCAATGCCAATCTATAAGCTACTTTCCCAATGCGCTCCAAAATCTCATATGGGCCTACATATTTAGCACTCAGCTTGCCCTTTTTCCCAAATCTCATAACGCCTTTGGTGGGTGATACTTTCAGGAATACTTTATCACCTACAGCGAACTCATCTTCGCGCCGTTTTAAGTCTGCATAACTCTTCTGCCTATCTTGCGCAGCTTGAATTCAGCCTGAATCAATCTAACGTTCTTGACGGTCTCCTCAATGAATTCGTCCCCAAAACTACATTCTCACTATAGTCATTCCAGCAAATGGGACTTCTACACTTCCGTCCATATAACGCCTCAAAAGGTGCCATCTTTATACTCGCATGGTAACTATTATTGTAAGAGAACTCAATCAAATCTAATTGGTCCTCCCAACTTCCTTGAAAATCTATAGCACAAGCTCGCAACATATCTTCCATAGTTTGGTTAGTCCTCTCAGTCTGACCATCGGTCGCAGGGTGAAAGGCGGTACTCATCTTTAATGTTGTCCCAAGGTTTGATTGGACCTTTTTCCAAAACTTCGATAGAAAAATCTAGAGTCACGGTCTAAATAATGTCCTTTGGACTCCGTGCAATCTCACTACATGCTTGATATAGGTTGTAGCGAGTTGCTTCTTCTTCCATGTCTCCTTAATAGGTATGAAAACAGCGGACTTGGTCAGTCTATCCACTATAACCCAAATGGTATCATTTCCACTCCTCGACTTGGGTAAGGCAGTCACAAAGTCCATAGAAATCGAATCCCACTTCCATCCAGGAACCTCTAGGTTGGACTGTCCCCATGGGCCTCTTATGATCTATCTTCACTTTCTGACAGGTTAGACACTTAGACACATACTCAGCTACTTCTCGCTTCATGTTCGGCCACCAATATATCACCTTAAGATCCTTATAAGCTTGTCACCCCCAGGGTGCACAGAATACGGAGTATTATGCCCTCATCCATAAGACGTCTCTTAGGTCTTGCACTTCTGTGGTACACACCACCTCCTTTAAACCTTAGACTCCCATCATCATGAATCTTGAAGTCTACTTCCTTACCTTGCTTCATTTTCTCCTTTATCTTATCTAGATGCTCATCCCCAACTTGACCCTCAATGATCTCATCGAAAACTGACACTCCCAAAGAAAGATTACTAGTCTAGCCTCACTTTCCCCAGGATTTAAAATTTCTAGGTTCAACCTTTGCATATCTCTACAAACTCCTCAGGAACAATCAAAGCACTCAAGCTATGACTCGATTTCCGACTCAAGGCGTCAGCAACCACATTTGCTTTCCCTTCATGATACTGGATGTCTAGATCGTAATCCTTAATCAACTCTAGCCATTCCTTTGTCTCATATTCAAGTCTTTTTGGGTAAAATGTATTTCAAGCTCTTATGGTCTGTGAATATCTTGCAAGTTGCCCCATAAAGATAATGTCTCCAAATCTTCAATGCAAACACTATGGCAGCTAACTCTAGATCATGGGTAGGGTAATTAGCCTCATAAGGTTTCAGTTGACGCGATGCATAAGCTATTACCTTACCATTCTGTTGCAATACACAACCCAAACCATTCTTCGAAGCATCACTATAGACCTCAAATCCCTCATTCCCATCAGGTAGGGTTAAGACAGGTGCAGTGGTTAAACGATCTTCAAGATCTGGAAAGCTTCCTCACACTTCTCATTCCACTCAAACTTGGACTCCTTTTTCTCAAATTAGTCATAGGTCTGCTATTTTCGAGAAATCCTCACAAATCTCCTATAATAGCCAGCTAAACCCAAGAAACTTCTAATGTCAGTCACACTCTTTGGAGTTGGCCACTCACTCACAGCTTGAATCTTAGCAGGATCTACAGAGACTCCTTCCTTAGACACAAAATGACCCAAGAATGCTACTTTCTCCAAACGAAACTCACACTTAGAGAACTTGGCATATAGTTGGTTCTTCCTCAAGGTTTCCAAAATAATCCTCAAATGTTCATCATGTTCGGTTTCATTCCTCGAAAAATCAAAATGTCATCAATGAAAACCACTACGAACTTATCTAAAAACTCTGAAAGATTCTATTCATCAAATCCATAAATATAGCAGGAGCATTGGTTAACCCAAATGGCATTACAGTGAACTCGTAGTGACCATAACGCGTTCTAAAGGCAGTCTTAGGTACATCCTTATCAGCTACCCTCAATTGTGATATCCTGAACGTAAGTCAATCTTCGAGAACACACTGCTCCTTCAATTGATCGAATAGGTCATCTATTCTAGGCAAAGGGTACTTGTTTTGATGGTAACATTATTCAACTCCCTATAGTCTATACATAATCTCATACTCCCATCCTTTTTCTTCACGAACAAAACAGGAGCTCCCCAAGGCGATGCACTAGGTCTGATAAACCCTTATCCAAAAGTTCTTGAATTGCGTCTTTAACTCACTCATCTCAGGAGGTGCCATTCTATAAGGTGCCTTAGATATAGGTGCAGTTCCAGGAACTAAGTCTATGGTAAACTCAACAGCTCTTGCAGGCGGCATACCTGAAATTTCACTCGGAAATACGTCCATAAACTCATTCACTATTGGAACATCCTCAATTTTAACACGACTTCTTTACTCACATCTTGCACCTACAGAAAAACAGCTCACACCCCTTTCTCATCAACTTCTGCACTTGCAGAGCAGAGATCACCCAAAGTTTTTAGGTTTCCCAAATCGTCTATATGAGGTAAATTTTCCCGAAGGGTTTCTCAACACTACTTTCTGGACTTCACAATCGATCCTGGCCTTGTAATGACTCAACCAGTTCATCCCAAGAATCACATCTAAATCTCCTAAGTTAAACTCGATCAAATCGGATGGAAAGACACTCCCTCCTATCTTCAAAGGTAAGTTCTTAAACAACTTAGTACACTTAACGACTTCCCCAGTAGGAATACTAACAGACAAGTCAATTGACTCATACTCCACCAATCCCAGACTCTTTAAAACAGAAGGCGAAATAAAAGAATAAGTAGCCCCCGAATCGAATAACGTTTTAACGAAAACTGAGTTGATAGAGAAATTACCAGTTACCACATCCGCAGATCTCTCTGCCTCGTTATGACTCATCACGAACACTTTTCCTGCAGGTTTGTTCTGGGTAGGATTATCATTAGCAGTAGGCCTACTATGGTTCCTTGGTTATTCTGACCTCCAGGCTTAGGACCCTGGTTCCCTATTTGATTAGACCCTGGTCTAGCCTGATTACCTGTTCCCTGTTCTTCAGATCCTTTCCGTGCTTGCGTAGCACTCAACTCTCTTGACCCTTCTTCTGCAGTAATGACAGGTCACTAGTCTCCCTTACAGTCCTCCCAGGATGGTTTTTGTTGCACTTGCAATGTAGCCCTTCAGGTCTACCCTGACTACGGTTATCCTGGTTGTTCTTCCTTGAAATTCCCATTCCCATTCCGGTTTTTCTTAAAGTTCTTTGGTTTCCCCAGTACTAACCTCCTTTCTCTTTTCACCAACTATTCCAGCCTTCTTATCCTTCTCGATTGCAACCCATAAATATGAGAAGCTCTCCCATACACTACATCTAAGATGTAAAGGTCTCACCCCCTAACCCAGCTGGATCTCATCAGTCAACCCTGTTCGAACCTCTGAGCCTTAAGCCTCAGTAGCTACCACCTCAGGTGCAAACCTAGACAAGGTTATGAACTTACTAAGTATTCAGAAATAGTCATACTACCATTCTAAGGTTGATGAACTCTTGGGCTTTCTGCTTTCTCATGAAGGCAGGGTAAAACTTTCCTCTCAGCACAATCACAAAGGCTTCCCAATTGAATCCCTCAGCAGCACTCAATCTAGCCCCATTTTCTCTCCACCACAAGTCAGCCTCATCCTTTAGGATAAAACAGCTTGTCCTACTCTCATATTCAGCAGGGCAATTACTACCTCAAACAACTTTTCAAATTCCCTAATCCAGTTTTCTAGGAAAGTAGGGTCAGCTTGTCCCTTAAAGTAAGGTGGTTTCACTTTGGACAGTCTTTCAAACATCTCTCCAGCAGTCTCTGGACGTTCAACCTTGTCCTGTTCAGTTTCTCCGCCAAGAGGCGAATAGCATCAGCTAGTTCAGTGTTGTTAGCCATTCTACTTCGGGACCTGAAAGTAATATAACTCTACTCAGGTCCAGAAAACTAGTATAGTCATCTAAGCAAGACAATACTTGATTTGATCACTAAAGATCGCATCACATACAATTTCACTAAGTTTCAACATGGAATGTTCACTAATATTCATACAGTTGTTCACGTAAGTAAATTCATAGTCAATGAATTTAAGCAAGAAAATTGTAATCACATATGAAAATAAATAAAAAAAAAATATTCCCATTACGTGTCCAAAATAAATTTTACTCCTTGAATTAAACAAACTAAATTTTATTCTTCCATAGAAGGGAAAAGAAAAATGTGAAATAAAATAACACACTAGTATATATATATATTTCCTAAAATGCTAATCCTATAAAACACTTTCGTCTTGTTGGCACATACCCAACATTATTCTTATAACTAAAACCTTATGTACGTCTATATATATATAAAAAATATCTATATGTTTATAAACTATGGCACTATACTGCCATCCTTATCCTTATCTTCTTTATATTGTTGAGGTACAAAGTCTTCATCACTAACTTCGTCCTCTTCGTCAGTCTCATAGTAGTCAACGAATTTCTCTTGATCTTAGACTGTCTAGTAGGTATGGTGTCCAAGTCTTCCTCAGGTTCAGATTCCACCCTCATACATGCATCATTATGTCTTCCCTGGTAGTACCTCTAGCATGATCCATTCTATGATGACTTCATCATCCCTAGCATAATGTCTCCTCAAGATGCGACGCATTATCCAATGCAGTTCTTCATATTCCCTATGGTCAATGGGTGGATGATGGTCGTCGTCTTCATCGTCAGTCAAGACGATAGGGTTAAAGTAGTTTCCTAAATTTGCAGCCATAATACTGTAGAGCTACATCACAATAACCAAAAGGTTTAGCACTCTTCCTTAACGTGTTCCCACCAAGAATCAAAAGGTAACAAAACAAAGGCATGTAAGATATAACACCTTAACAGGCAAAAAGGATATAACAATTAGCAGGGAAGAAAACATTCATGCATCGTTAGTAGGGAAGAAAATAATAATGCACTTATTTGCAGGGAAGAAAATAATGATGATGCTGAACTAAATTTTTCAATGCAGGCATATAATATTTCTATCCTATATGCCCTTTCTATACTACCCATTCTCACAATGTCATGCTATAAACCTTTAAAGGCATGAAAATAATGCAGACACTTTTTATATATAACATTACTTTTGTGCCTAAAATAAATTTTCTAAGAAAACAAATTTTGAACTCCAAGGTTACTCGAAAAAAAATGTTACTCGAATTTTTTTTTTTTTTTTTTTTCGAACTCAGCACGTTTTTCGAAATATTTTTTTTTTTTTTTTTTCGGACTCCTCAACCTTTCGAAAAAAAACCAATTTCGAACCTTAATTTTCGAAAAAATTTCGGTCCTTAAGAAAAAAAAAAATTTTGATCCTCTAAATATTTTCGTCTCACTTTTCGAAATGAAACGTAGGAGCATACTAAGGTTTCCTTCAAGTAACCCATAAGCTAGGTAACTTAAAACTAAAGTCACTTAATAAGCTAGTTAGTTAGGCGCTATAAGTCTTAAACTAACCTAAAGCTCCCAGATACCACTTTGTAACACCCCGATAATTCTCTCTTTCTAGAAAATACTTTTGTAACAAATCTAGAGAATTACCCAGGCATTATCGCCCGTGTGATAACGTTTCGGCTTACTCAGAATGTTGCAGCGGAAAACTTATTAAAACCAAAAATCAACTTTATTAAACTTATGAAACCAAATGACAATGTCAAACTTAACACACCAACCAAATAAACCTCAAACTTAAATGTAGATGTTCCTACGAAAACAACTTAAGTAATACTAATGTTACAAAAGCCTCTCCATTCCAGATTCCCCAATGGTATGCATCTTCGAACCTGTAATGTCAATGCTTTCTTGACTCTGCTCCCCCGAAGGATCACCACAGGATCAATAGGCAAAGCCATGATCACAAACACAGACAAGCACGTAATCAGCAAAGCTGAGTACTACATATCAAACATAAATAATCCTAAACATGATACTACAAAATAACTTGCAGGAATAAATAATAACATGAGTAAATAATAATCTGCAGACAACTTCTACTGAACTAAACTTAAAACATCTTTTATTACTTTAATGGAATAGTTATTGGACGAGTTGTCCTGCCAATAAAAATGAAATGGGGGGGCGACTCCGCATTTCAGAGTGACCTGCGATATCGAGGAACCTTTGAATAAAATGGGATGGTGATCAACCCATTCCTAGAAAAGCTATGGCACGCTCACCATAACCCCAACCCTTATGTCCAACTCTAGACGTGCACTAGTCTAAAGTCTATAACTTATTCTCGTTTCACTTTACGTTGCATTCTTTTTAATACTTGTGTTGACACCACAACAACCAAATAACACACAATTCACAATCACATAATCATAACAAAATTCTTTTTATCTTTAGATTAACAAGTGTTCACAACTTATCAATCAAGACTCCTTTTATTTCTTTTTATCCTTTGTTGAACCCAGCCAACAGAAATCCGTACCTTTACATAGGTATAATCCATACTTACCAAATAAGATCCACAGTTCTTATAAGATAAATAAATAATCTCCAAGAATCTATGTAACACATGATTCCAACTTACTTAAATTAATCCACTTACGAATTAATACCAAACTGAACTTATTGCTTGCATCAAACTTCCATACAAACAAGTCATACTCATACATATTCTCAATTTACATGTAGCACACATGCAAGTAACATGTAAAGTAATTATAGTAAATCATATACATGACAACAAGGTCCTATACATGATACTAATAAGTAAAAATCATCCCTAAGGCATGTTCTAACCCATTTAGCACGTAGACTATGTACGTACCTTGTATAAACGCAACGGTAGGCCACCTTTATGCTCTAAAAGTCCCCTACAGTGAATTCTCCGCCTAGAACAACCAAATAATCAAGTAAATACTTGAACTAAAAAAATACAGCAACTTTAAAAACGTCCCAACCCCTTTTAAACGTCTTTAAAAATCGTTTTTATAATTTAAACTCTCGTTATTTTTAATCCCTAGTATAGTACAACTATTCTAGTGATTAAAAATCATTAAAAACCATAAAATACTAACTTTCTGAATTTCCAGCATTTATAAAATTTTCTAAACCTTCTGAAAATATTTTAAATGCATATAAAAATCGTATTCCAATCAAAATTCATATTCATACTTTAAATATACGATTTCTAGTGATTTAAAACCCTAAAAATCACATCTTTCATGATTAAAACTACAAATAATAAATCTGAAATTCTTTCCTTTTTATACATATGAAACCGAAACTATTTTTTTTCATAATAAATAACAATTCATATTATAATCATGTAAATAGAATAAAATAACAATAAAAATTTGGACTTTAATGGAATCTTAAAGGAGAAGTAAAGAAAACAACCGAAACCAAAAAGGAGGAAGAGGCGCCGGACTGAAGACAGCAGCAAGGACCGGCGGGCAGCAAGATTTTCGGCTTCAAGAAAATGTTTGTGACGTTTCTTGTTCAACAAGAAACGTTACTTAGCGAAGAAGAAACGATCTTTGAGAGAAAAATGAAACTCACGCTCAAGAGGAAGAGGAGAGAGAAAATGTCGAGTGAGAGAGAGAGAACTCGGAAGTCACGTGCAAGGGAGGATAGAGAAAATAAAGTGTAGGGCAAAATATTTGGGTTTTTAGGATATTTAAATAGGCTAATCCTATTGGGCTTAGGAAAAGGAATTTCAATAATTAAAACTTTGATGACTAACAAGATGGGCTTATTAGGACTTTAGTCATCAAATCATCCTTTCCCTTTCTATTACTTTTGGGCTTTCGATTCCATTAAGTTTTCTTTTCAAATGTGCTTTTAATAATTAAATTCTTATTTAAAACACGCTTAATTAAAATATTACAAACTTTATTAAGCTAAGAAAAATATTTTTAGTTAACTTTTAAAATAGTCAACCCTTTTTAAAAGTCAAATCATTTTCCAAACTCATTTAGATTTAAATATAATTACATAAATACTTAAATATATTTATGAAAATCCTTTAAAAATGTGGGGGATTACACGTTGCCTCTTCTGACTCGTGGTTAGACCAAAGAACTTTGACAATACGAACATCCTTGTTACGCGTACTACGCACTTTTCTGTCGAGAATCTTGACAGGTCTTTCCTCATATGTGAGGCTATTATCTAGTTGAACTCTTTCAGGCTTTAACACATGGCGCTCATCAGGGACATAGCGCTTAAGTTGGGATATATGAAATCATCATGCATCTTTTCAAACTCCATTGGCAATGCCAATCTATAAGCTACTTTTCCAATGCGCTCCAAAATCTCATATGGGCCTACATATTTAGCACTTAGCTTGCCCTTTTTCCCAAATCTCATAACGCCTTTAGTGGGTGATACTTTCAAGAATACTTTATCACCTACAGCGAACTCATCTTCACGACGTTTTAAATCTGCATAACTCTTCTGCCTATCTTGCGCAGCTTGAATTCGAGCCTGAATCAATCTAACATTCTTGACGGTCTCCTCAATAAATTTAGTCCCCAAAACTATATTCTCACTAAAGTCATTCCAGCAAATGGGACTTCTACACTTCCGTCCATATAACGCCTCAAAAGGTGCCATCTTATACTCGCATGGTAACTATTGTTGTAAGAAAACTCAATCAAATCTAATTGGTCCTCCCAACTTCCTTGAAAATCAATGCACAAGCTCTCAACATATCTCCATAGTCTGATTAGTCCTCTCAGTCTGACCATCGGTCGCAGGGTGAAAGGCGGTACTCATTTTCAATGTTGTCCCAAGGTTTAATTGGACCTTTTTCCAAAACTTAGATAGAAATCTAGAGTCACGATCCGAGATAATGTCCTTTGGAACTCCATGCAATCTCACTACATGCTTGATATAGGTTGTAGCGAGTTGCTTCTTCTTCCATGTCTCCTTAATAGGTATGAAACAGCGGACTTGGTCAGTCTATCCACAATAACCCAAATGGTATCATTTCCACTCTTCGTCTTGGGTAAGGCAGTCACAAAGTCCATAGAAATAGTTACCCACTTCCATCCAGGAACCTCTAGCGATTGAACTTTCCCCATGGGTCTCTTATGGTCTATCTTCAGTTTCTGACAGGTTAGACACTTAGACACATATTTAGCTACTTCTCGCTTCATGTTCGACCACCAATAGATTACCTTAAGATCTTTATACAACTTGTCACCCCCAGGGTGCACAGAATATGGAGATGTTGTACCCCTCGTCCATAAGACGTCTCTTAAGGTCATTGCACTTCTGTGGTACACACCACCTCCCTTTGAACCTTAGACTCCATCATCATGAATTTTAAAGTCTACTTCCTTACCTTGCTTCATTTTCTCTTATCTTTCTAGATGCTCATCCCGACTTGACCCTCAATGATCTCATCGAAAATGACACTCCCAAAGAAAGATTACTAAGTCTAGCCTCACTTTCCCCAGGATTTAAAATTTCTAGGTTCAACCTTTGCATATCTCACACAACTCCTCAGGGATATCAAAGCACTCAAGCTATGACTCGATTTTCGACTCAAGGCGTCAGCCACAATTGGCTTTCCCTCATGATACTGGATTCTAGATCATAATCCTTAATCAACTCTAGCCATCTTCTTTGCCTCATATTCAAGTCTTTTTGGGTAAATATGTACTTCAAACTCTTATGGCTGTAAATATCTTGCAAGTTGCTCCATAAAGATAATGTCTCCAAATCTTCAATGCAAACACTATGGCAGCTAACTCTAGATCATGGGTAGGGTAATTAGCCTCATAAGGTTTCAATTGACGCGACGCATAAGCTATTACCTTACCATTCTGTTGCAACACACAACCCAAACCATTTTTCGAAGCATCACTATAGACCTCAAATCCCTCATTCCCATCAGGTAGGGTTAAAACAGGTGCAGTGGTTAAACGATCCTTCAAGATCTGAAAAGCTTCCTCACACTTCTCATTCCACTCAAACTTGGACTCCTTTTTCATCAAATTAGTCATAGGTCTTGCTATCTTCGAGAAATCTCTCACAAATCTCCTATAATAGCCAGCTAAACCCAAGAAACTCCTAATGTCAGACACACTCTTTGGAGTTGGCCACTCACTCACAGCTTGAATCTTAGCAGGATCTACTGAGACTCCTTCCTTAGACACAAAATGACCCAAGAATGCTACTTTCTCCAAACGAAACTCACACTTAGAGAACTTGGCATATAGTTGGTTCTTCTCAAGTCTCCAAAATAATCCTCAAATGTTCATCATGCTCGGTTTCATTCCTCGAATATATCAAAATGTCATCAATGAAAACCACTACGAACTTATCAAAAACTCATGAAAGATCTATTCATCAATCCATAAATATAGCAGGAGCATTGGTTAACCCAAATGGCATTACAGTGAACTCGTAGTGACCATAACGCGTTCTAAAGGCAGTCTTAGGTACATCCTTATCAGCTACCCTCAATTGGTATATCCTGAACGTAAGTCAATCTTCGAGAACACACTGCTCCATTCAATTGATCGAATAGGTCATCTATTCTAGGCAAAGGGTACTTGTTTTTGATGGTAACATTGTTCAACTCCCTATAGTCGATACATAACTCATACTCCCATCCTTTTTCTTCACGAACAAACAGGAGCTCCCCAAGGCGATGCACTAGGTCTGATATAACCCTTATCCAAAAGTTCTTGCAATTGTGTCTTTAACTCACTCATCTCAGGAGGTGCCATTCTATAAGGTGCCTTAGATATAGGTGCAGTTCCAGGAACTAAGTCTATGGTAAACTCACAGCTCTTGCAGGCGGCATACCTGAAATT
This sequence comes from Beta vulgaris subsp. vulgaris, assembly GCF_026745355.1. Lineage (NCBI taxonomy): Eukaryota > Viridiplantae > Streptophyta > Magnoliopsida > Caryophyllales > Amaranthaceae > Beta > Beta vulgaris. Next base: position 16,665,958 of record NC_079202.1, read on the forward strand.
TCACTCGGAAAACAGTCCATAAACTCGTTCACTATTGGAACATCCTCAAGTTTCAACTCAGCTTCTTTACTCACATCTTGCACGCTACAGAAAACAGCTCACACCCCTTTCTCATCAACTTTTGCACTTGCATAGCAGAGATCACTCCAAAGTTTTAGGTTTCCCAAATCGTCTATATGAGGTCAATTTTCCCGAAGGGTTTCTCAACACTACTTTTGAACTTCACAATCATCCTGGCCTTGTAATGACTCAACCAGTTCATCCCAAGAATCACATCTAATCTCCTAAGTTAAACTCGATTAAATCGGATGGAAAGACACTCCCTCCTATCTTCAAAGGTAAGTTCTTGAACAACTTAGTACACTTAACGACTTCCCCAGTAGGAATACTAAAGACAAGTCAATTACTCATACTCCACTAATCCCAGACTCTTTAAGAACAGAAGGCGAAATAAAAGAATAGGCCCCCGAATCAAATAACGTTTTAACGAAAACTGAATTAATAGAGAAATTACCAGTTACCACATCCGCAGATCTCTCTGCTTCGCTATGACTCATCACGAACACTTTTCCTGCAGGTTTGTTCTGGGTAGGATTTTCATTAGCAGTAGGCCTACTATGGTTTCCTTGGTTATTCTGACCTCCAGGCTTAGGACCCTGGTTCCCTATCTGATTGGGCCCTAATCTAGCCTGATTACTCTTTCCCTGAGTCTTCAAACCTTTTCCGTGCTTAGCGAAGCACTCATACTCTCTGTGGACCTTCTTTGCAATAATGCAGGTCACTGTCTCCCTTACAGTCTCTCCCAGGATGGTTTTTGTACACACTTGCAATTGTGAACCCTCTCAGGTCTACCCTGACTACGTTATCCTGGTTGTTCTTCCTTGGAAATTCCCATTTCCATTCCGGTTTTTCTTAAAGTTACCTTGGTTTCCCCAGACTAACCTCTTTTCTCTTTTCACCAACTATCCCATTCTTCTTATCCCTCTTGATTGCAACCATAAATATGTGAAGCTCTCCCATACACCACATCTAAGATGTAAAGGTCTCACCCCAATCCCAGCTGGATTTCATCAGTCAACCCTTGTTCGAACCTCTGAGCCTTAAGCTCCTCAGTAGCTACCACCTCAGGTGCAAACCTAGACAGGGTTATGAATTACTATAGTATTCAGAATAGTCATACTACCCATTCTAAGGTTGATGAACTCTTGAGCTTTCTGTTTTCTCATGAAGGCAGGGTAAAACTTTCCTCTCAGCACAATACAAAGGCTTCCCAATTGAATCCCTCAGCAGCACTCAATCTAGCCCCGTTTTCTCTCCACCACAAATCAGCCTCATCCTTTAGGTATAAAACAGCCTGTCCTACTCTCATATTAGCAGGGCAATTCACTACCTCAAATAATTTCTCAAATTCCCTAATCCAGTTTCTAGGAAAGTAGGGTCAGCTTGTCCCTTAAAGTAAGGTGGTTTCACTTTGGCCGTCTTTCGAACATCTCTCCAGCAGTCTCTGGACGTTCGACCTTGTCCTGATTCAGTTGTCCGCCAAGAGGCGAATAGCATCAGCTAGTTCAGTGTTGTTAGCCATTCTACTTCGGGACCTGAAAGTAATATAACTCTACTCAGGTTCCAGAAAACTTACATAGTCATCTAAGCAAGGCAATACTTGATTTGATCATTAAAGATCGCATCAACATACAATTTCACTAAGTTTCAACATGGAATGTTCTCTAATATTCATATAGTTGTTCACGTAAATAAATTCATATCACATGAATTGAGCAAGAAAATTGTAATCACATAATGAAATAAATAAATAAAAAAATATTCCCATTACGTGCCCAAAATAAATTCTTACTCCTTAATAAAAATAAACTATATTTTTATTCTTCCATAGAAGGGAAAAAAATGTGAAATAAAATAACACACTAGTGTATATATTTTTCCTAAAATGGTAACTCTATAAAACACCCTTGTCTTGTTGGCACATATCCAACATTGTTCTCTTAACTAAAACCTTATGTATATCTATATGTATATATAAAAAAAATATATATATGTATATATAACCTATGGCACTACATTGCCATCCTTATCCTTGTCTTCCTTATATTGCTCAGGTATGAAGTCTTCATCGCTAGCTTCATCCTCTTCTTCATCCTCATAGTAATCAATGAACTTTCTCTTGATCTTAGACTGTCTAGTAGGTATGGTGTCCATGTCCTCTTCAGGTTCAGATTCAATCCTCATACATGCATCATAAATATCCTCCCTAGTAGTACCTCTAGCACGATCCATCTCTATGATGACATCATCATCCCTAGCATATTCTTTCCTCAAAATACAACGCATTATCCAATGTAGTTCCTCATACTCCCTATGGTCAATGGGTGGATGACGGTCGTCGGCTTCATCGTCAGTCAAAACGATGGGGTTAAAATAGTTTCCTAAATTTGCAGCCATATTCATAGAGCTACAACACAATAAACCAGAAGGCTTAGCACTCTTCCTAACGTGTTCCCACAAATAATCAAGAGGTAAACAAAAACAATGGCATGTAAATATACACTTTGCAGGCAAGAATTATAAACAGTTAGCAGGGAAGTATAATAATAATGCACTTATTTGCAGGGAAGAAAATAATAATGATGCTGAACTAACCTTTTAATGCATGCATATAATATTTCTATCCTATATGCCCTTCTTATACTACCCATTCTCACAATGCATACTATAAACCTTAAAGGCATGAAAAATAATGCAGACACTTTTATAAATAACATTACTTAAGTGCCTGAAATAACTTTTCGAAATAAAAAAAATATTTCGGACCCAAGACACTCGAAAAATATTCACTCGAAATTTTTTTTTTTCCAGACTCAGCACTTTTTCGAAATTTTTTTTTTTCGGACTCCTCAAATTTTCGAAAAAAAAATTTCGAACTCACAGAATTTTTCGAAAAAAAAAAAAAACATTTTCGTACCTCTAACTTAAAAATTTCGGTGTTTCAAAAAAATTTCTGAAATATAACGTAGGAGCAATACTAAGGTTTCCTCCAAATAGCCAATAAGCTAGGTAACTTAAGAAGCTAAAGTCCCTTAATAAGCTAGTTAGTTAGGCGCCTATAAGTCTTAAACTAACCTAAAGCTCCAGATACCACTTTGTAACACCCCGATAATTCTCTTTTCTAGAAATAACTTTATAATAAACCTTAGAGAATTACCCAGGCATTATCGCCCGTGTGATAACGTTTCGGCTTACTCAGAATTTTGCAGCGGAAAACATTTACTAAAAACAACTTTATTAAACTTATAAATAAGAACCAATAACAATGTTGAATAAACACACCAACTTAAACTAATGTTAAACATAAACTCCTAGAAAACAACTTAAATGTCTAGTAATACAAGAGCCTCTCCATTCCAGATTCCCCAATGATATGCATCTTCGAACCTGTAATGTCAATGTCGTCTACTCTGCTCCCCCCAAGGATCACCACAGGATCAATAGGCAAAGCCATGATCACAAACACAGACAAGCACGTAATCAGCAAAGCTGAGTACTACATATCAGACATACATAACCCTAAACATGATACTACAAAAATATAACTTGCAGGAATAAATAATAATAAAACATATAATAATCTGCAGACGACTCTTACTAAACTAGAATCTAACTTTTATTTCTTCTTTAAATGGAATAGTTATGGGACGAGTTGTCTATACTGAAATAGGAAATATGGGAGCTACCACATATTCCAAATGACCTGCGATATCGAGGAACCTTTGACTAAAAAGGAAAGGTGATCAATCCAATCCTAGGAAAATACATGGCACGCTCACCTTGTATCCCAACCCTTAGTGTCCAACTCTAGACGTGCACCAGTCTGCTAAAGTCTATAACCTACTCTCGTTTCACTTTACGTTGTATACATTTTAATACTTGTGTTGACACCAACCAAGCACACAACACACAACCAATAATCATATAATTATTCACAGAACTCCTTTTTATCTTAGAATTAAAAGTGTTCACAACTTATCATTCAAGACTCCTTTAACTTCTTTTTATTCTTTACTAACTTGCCTGTTGAACCTAGCCAACAGTAAACTGTACCTTTATATAGGTATAACTCATACTTACCAAATAAGATCCACGGTTCTTATAAGATAAATAAATAATACTCACGAATCTATGTAGCACATGATTCAAACTTACTTACATTAATTCACTCACGAATTAATACATGAACTGGACTTATCTGCTTGCATCAAACTTCCATACAAATATACATACTCATAAATACTTCTAGTTTACATGTAGCACACAGGCAAATCACATGTAAAACAATTCTAGTAAATCATATATATGAACAACAGAGTCCTATACATGATACTAATAAATAAAACATCCCTAAATCATGTTTCTAAATCATATAGCACGTAGACTATGTACGTACCTTGTATAAACGAATGTGTAGGCCACTTTTACGCTCTAAAAGTCTCCTACTATGAATTCTCCACCTAGAAAATAAAATAATAAAATAAATACTTTGAACTAAAAATTTACAACAACTTTAAAAACGTCCCAAACCCTTTTAAACGTCTTTAAAATCGTTTTTATGTATTAAACTTTGGTTATTTTTAATCCCTAGTATAGTACAACTATTCTAGTGATTAAAAATCATTAAAAACCCTTAAAATACATACTTTCTGAAATTCTAGCACTTATAAAAATTTATAAATCTTCTGAAAATATATTTAATACTTATAAAATTATACACTAACCAAATCTCATGCTTTATACTTTACAAATATAGTTTTTAGTGTTTAAAAACCCTAAAAACTATATCTTTCATAATAAAAACTGAAAATAATAAATCTGAAATTTATTATTTTTACATATATGACAGCCGAAATATATTTTGCATATAAAACAATAATTTAAATCATAAACATGCTAATAAACAATAAAATAATATAAAAACTAATACTTTAATGGAATCTTAGAGGAGAAGAAAAGAAAACAACCACAATAAGGAGGAAAGGAAGGGCGCCGGTTGTGATACAGCAGCAAAGTGACCGGCGACAACAAGATTCAGCACTTGAAAAAAAATTGTGACGTTTCTTGTTCGACAAGAAACGTTACTTAGCGAAGAAGAAACAATCTTTGTGGGAAAAAAAATATGGAAATCACGCACAAAGGGAAGAAGAGAGAGAAACGTCGGGTGAGAGAGAGGGAGAAAGAAATCACGTGCAAGGGAGGAGAGAAAAAGTAGAGTGTATGGTGGGTTTTTTGAATATTTAAATAGAGGCTAATCCTTTTGGGCTTAGGAAAAGAGATTTCAATAATTAAAACTTTGATGACTAACAAGATGGGCTTATTAGGACTTTAGTCATCAAATAATCCTTTCCCTTTTTATTACTTTTGGGCTTTCGATTCCATTAAGCTTTCTTTTCAAATATGCTTTTAATAATTAAAACTCTTATTAAAACATGCTTAATTAAACATTACGAATTTTATTAAGCTATGAAAAATATTTTTAGTTGACTTTTAAAATAGTCAACCCTTTTTAAAAGTCAAATCATTTTCCAAACTCATTTGGATTTAAATATAACTACATAAATACTTTAATATATTTATGAAAATCCTTTAAAATTGTGGGGGATTACATACTAGTCCAACAATTCAGACGTGCACATGTCTAAAACTTATTGTTATCCACGTTCCACCTTAATTAAGTGATTAATAAATTATTCAGTTGTTGTGATTCAGAAAGTAAGAGAAACAATATAATAATCAAGGATACATAAACTTCTATTTTTATCTTAGGATTATATATGGTGATCATCAACTTAACCATCCAAGAATAATTCCAATATTAATTCCATAACCATTATTTATTTGTTTATCTAAGTCAACAATCAACTAACCTTTCATAGGTGAATAGCTAACTTACCATATAAGGCCCTCGATTCTCATAAATTAACTAAAATAATCCAAAGGGAACAACATGATATTCTCCTAAAGAATATTCTCCTAAAGAATATTCTCCGTCTACCAAATATCAACATAACCAAGAATCAATACTCTAATACATTTTCAGCAACTTTAAAATGTTTTAAATCCTTTTTAAAAGTGTTTTAAAACCTTTTTAAAAGTGTTTTAAAACCTTTTTAATCATTAAAACTTCAATTATTATTGCCTCCTAGTATAGTATTACCATACTAGTCATTAAAAATCCTTAATAACCCATACTTTGACAATTAAAACTCCATTATAAGCATACTAACAAATATTCCAACAACGTATAATGTGTTTAAAACTCTCTAAAACATGCTTAAACATAATCATAATCATAAGAGTATTCAATTTCATAAACTATAATATAGTACTATAATTTTCCAAGTCATAAAACCCTAAAAATCCATACATTGATACTTAAAACCTTAGTTTAAACATAATAACTAAATCTGAAATTTAATTACTTCACTATATAAATTAGATAATCTGAAATTTATATTTAAATCATCAAATTATAAACTTTAATCATGAAAACATTAAATCAATCCATATAAACATAACATTAAATAAAATAGAGGAGGAAGAAATAAACCAAAAGAAAAGAGAGGAGGGAAGACCAGCCGGAAGAGGAGGGAGAGGAACACCGACGACCGTGCGTGAAATCAAAGGTAGGAGTGAGGGCCAAAAAATAGGAAATAGAGAGAAAATAAAGTGTGTTTGATGTGGGGAAAATTTTGAGTTTTGTGGGTTTATATCGTTAACCCTTATTGGCTTAGGTAATTGTATTTGGGCTTTCTATAGTATTTAATAGTGGGGTCCTTTAGTGTAGTTGGATTCCTCTAATCCATTTTGGAATCCTTTTTTACTAAACTTTCTTTTATAGAAAAGGAAAGAAACAACTAGGGTGGATCCCAAGATTTGGGTCACCTTAAACGATCCTTGCGGATGATTACATGAAAAGGAAAATCAGGAACATCAAACCAATAAGTAAGATTAGTCGTCGTGTGACCTCGATGAGCCATCCAATGCGCAACACCATTAGCCTCTCGAAACGCATGACAGATCTAGACATCCTCAAATTGCTTCATATCTTCACCCGCATCTAAAATAACAGAGTTAATAGTGCAGGGAATTTTCCAATATTTTAAATAAATTGGATAAAAATCAAATTATCACCCTCAATAGTAAGATTTCTGAGGCCCAAAGAAAGTGTCCCTCTAATTCCTTCTTTCAAACCCCTAGCTTCAGCAACAAGAATAGAAACTGATAAATCAAGAGCACCAACACCACATAATAAAATTTTCCATCGGAATCACGAATAACAAAACCGAATGAAGCTTGACCATTCGGAAGCTTTGAACCATCAAAATTAACTTTGTGATAGTTGGTAGGAGGAGGACACCAACTTACCTGATCCCTAATCTTAGATGTACTAGAAGATCTACAACTGCTCTTAGTAGCACACAAGGAGAATTTTGCATCGATTTCATCAACTAAAGCTCCATGAATCCTAATCTTATGCACATAAGCTCAAATCATCGCACAAACTTTCACTGGAGAACAACTTTCTTGACGTAAAATTATCTCATTATGGTTATATCAAATGCACCACAAACATAAAGCAAAAACCTCAATTTGAGACATCGAGAAGCAAGATTTCAGCTTGAACAAGTGATCTACAAAGGAAGAGTCATAAACAATCATTGGGGGAGGCCCAATTCGTATGAATATTGAGATGTTCAAACACATCAACAACAAAAGGAAAACTAGAGAAAAGATGAAAGACATACTTAGAATGGTAATTACATAATACACACTCCAATGGGAGAAAAATATGACATAATTTTAACCTTTTCTTTGTAGTAATACCATTTTGACAAATTTTCCAAATAAAAAATTTAATTTTTGGGGGAACCTTCATCTTCCAAATCCAATGAAAATTTGTAGGCTCAGAAGAATGCGAATTGAGGCCTTGAATAAGATTGACACCTGACTTAACCGAGTAACTTCCATCAGGGGACAAGCCCCAGAACACTTTGTTAGAGATTTGATTACTAACGATAAATAAATTAGAAACTGTCGTAGAAATAGTTAATGGGATAAACCGGGTAAGAAGAGTTTTATCCCATTGACGATCCTGATTAATAAAATAACTAACTTTTATACTTTCAATCCCACTAACTACTGGACAGATATTTGCAATGGGATAATCAAAAACCCTATTGTCATACCAAAAGGAAATATTCTTACCATTTCTCACATTCCATCTTAACCCTTTTTTAAAGGAGCTTCTTAGTCCCATAAGTTATCTCCAATGCCAGGATATATTAGCTTTGACTTTATAAAAAAAAAAACAAATCATCGTCCTTAAGTATTTTTTCTTAACCAGATTAACCTATCAATTTTCAGGATAAGTTAAAATCTTCTAAAGAAGCTTAAATTGGAGAGTAATATTATTAGTCTTAGCTTTACTAAGTCCCAAACCTCCAAATTTTTTAGATTTACAAATCTTATCCCACCCTATCAAATTTGGAGATTTAGCATGTGAGGCTTTGTTCCAAAAAGAAATTCCTATAACATTTATCAATGGAAGCTAAAATTGTAGGTAGCAAAGTAAAATTTTGCATTTGATAATTGGCTTTCGTTGGTAGATTAGATTGGATAAGAATGGTCCTACCAGCTTGAGATAATGAATTAGCTTTTCATTTGGTCAGCTGATAAGACACTTTTTCTTAAATTTCAGCAAACATATCATTCGTTACTTTACTACTAATAATTGGACATCTGAGATATTTACCTAAAGAGACGAACGCCTCCATTTGTAGTATATTAGCAAAATTAGTAGAATCTAATTCTGAAATAAATATTTTGCGACATTGAAATACAGACTTTTGAAAATTAACAAGTTAAGCTAACATAGCCCACTACTTATCTAAAATATTTTTGATAATATGACAATTTTCCATGGTAGTTTTAGCAAAAACCATAGTGCACGTGTCATCTACGAATGTTAAAAAGGGAATTTTAACTCTTGAATTCCCTAATTTAACACTTATAAATGTTGTTCCCACTGAACTTGCTTGATGCAATTGACGAGTTGATAACTCTGCCCATAAAATAAAAATATAGGGAGATAAAGGGTCTCCTTGACGAATTTCTCTTGAAGGGGTAAACGTTTCACCAGGGATACCATTAACTAAAATTGAAAAGGAGACACTAGTAATACATTGACATAGCCACTCTATCCAACGAGAGCAAAACCCCAATTTTCCAAGAGTCGTTAAAATATAATTCTATTCTAAACGATCATAAACTTTTTCCATGTCTAATTTTAAATATATCCAACCTTCCATACCTTTTTTAATTTCTAAAAGAATGACAATCTTCGTGTGTTAGGAGAATATTATCTTGAATTAATCTTTCAGTTGCAAAAGCCCCCAACAGCGGATGAATAATCTTGTCCATTACCACTTTTAACCTATTGGCCATGATTTTAGAAATTATCTTATAAATTGTAGAACAAAGAATACTAGGTCTGAAATGGTTAGGATTAGAAGGGTTATCTATTTTTGGTATTAAAGTAATGAATGTATGATTAAATCTCCTTAAAAATTTATCTTGGATGAAAAAAGCTTTAACAGCTCTGAATGCTGATCTACCAACTAAAGACCAATACTTTTGAAAAAGAAAAGGAGGAAAACCATCTGGTGCAGAAGCTTTATCAGATGCTAGATCACTAAGCGGTAGTCTTTACTTCCTCAAAAGTAACTTCCATGCATAAATATAAATTATCATCATTTACAATACTTTCATCTAGTAGTTCAAAATCATTGTTAGCATCAAATGAGCATAAAGGATTGGCTAAAAATCGATGTTTAAAAGCATTAGTAATGTATTCTTCAATACGATTAGGGTGAGTAACTATGTTATTTTGAGGGTCTTAAATTGTATTAATTGAATTACTATTTCTCCTAGTAGAAGCACAAGCGTGATAATGCTTAGTATTAGCTTCACTAAGTTTAATATAATTTGATTTAGCTTTAATCTTCCAATGTAAAATGAAGAAGCTTAGTTTACTTTTTCAAAAACTTAGTTTGGGAAGCTATAAGATATGGACAGTTATCATTATGTACTAGATCACTTTGGATCGACTTTAATTTTTCTTCGACAATTCTGAGTTGTCTAAAAATATTCCCAAAACGAGTTATAGACCATATTTTTGCTTTCTCTTTAAGAAGTTTACACTTCTTAGTAAAACAATACATATGAGAGCCTTGAAATTGAGACCACCATGATTTCTTTATTAAACAATCAAAATCTTTTTGAGAAGTCCACAATTTATTAAAACGAAAAGGAGGGGCTTTCCGTCACTTACTTACATTTAAACAAATAGAAACTTGATAATGATGTTGAACCTTCGAGTTTGGAAATAAAGTCAACCAATCTAGACTAACAATACCTTTATCCAAATGTTCCAAGATATTATTAGGGCTATGGGATTTTTTCCGCCAAGTATAAGCATTACCCTCAAATGGTAATTCTATACATTCTACTTAAGCTATGTTTAGTTCACCTTATTTTTGCTTATTATTTCAGATCTAATCAGATTAGATCAGATCATATCAAATCAGAAAAAATAAGTTCAGATCAGATCATGCTTATATTTAGAAATCATTATTACTATTAAATATCTTCCATTACATATTAGTAAAAATTATAATAATTGAATATTAATAAAGTACTCATTGACACGAATCAAACAAGACCCCACATGACTATATTATTTTTCTTATATATTCAGAAAATTCTAAAAAATAAGATATTGTAATCAGATCAGATCAGATCAAATCAGAAAAAATAAGTTCATATCAGATCAGATAAGTTCAGATCAGAAAATTTCAGGTGAACTAAACATAGCCTTAATCAGATAACATATTCACATAAGATAGCCTAGAAAATCGAGATTCAGATCCACCCAGCTTATCAACACTAGAGCTAAGCTCATTAAAATCACCCAAGGAAATAAATGGGCTACTTAAATAACTAAGATAAGCGATCAATTCTTTCCAAAAATTTTGTTGTCAAAACATGGCTAACAGAAGCATGAAGAAATATGGCAACAAAACAACAATTCATAGATAAAATACTTATTTTGCCAGCCATAAATCTATCAGATTAACTAAAAAAAAAAAAGGATTGCTAGCATTGTCCTTCCACATCAACCAAATCCCACCAGCGAACCCCAAAGTTGGAAGAAAGTCAAAACGTTGGAACCCACAATGCCTAACACTCCCCTCACATGGAGGAGTTTGCACCTTAGTTTCACATAAGGTCGAAACCTGAATATTATTATAATTACAAAAATCTTTGATCTCCTCCATAACAAGGTGCCTTTTACACCCTCTAATGTTCCAAAAACTAGTATTCATACTACGTAGACAAATGAAAGATAAGACTTAACTAAGTCACACGTCCCTTTTCCGACCTGAACTTGAGGGTTGGGACAAGCTTGCACACCAAAAAGTAGGAGAAAGGCTTGGTAACCAATTGTTTGAGTCCAAAAAAGACTCAAACACCCAAAAAAAAAAACACAATGGTACCATTATAACCTGACATTGGTATCAAATTGTTATCAAGACTGGTACCAAGGTATCAATATTTTCGGAGAATGGTACCATCATAACCTAGCATTGGTACCAAGCAAATCCTTGCCACACGCGCGTGAAATCTTCTAACGGATAAAATGACCAAATTACCCCCGTTTGAGTCCCCTAAGATGTTATAACGGATGTGAGGAAGAACAAATAATGAATGCAAAAAACAATAAAATCAGACACCAGAATTACGTGGTTCACCAAATTGGCTACGTCCACGGCAGAGAGAGAGAATATTTTTATTATGAGAAGAAACCAGATTACAGAGAGAAAATAGGCAAATTCGACTCTTAAAACCTAGGTACAAATAACCTATTTATACTTAGCGCTCAAAAACGCGTTTCCGCGTTATCCGCCGACCCGCCCGGGGCCCGGCGCTAAATCCGCCCGACCGGCGGTCCCCAGCTCTTCCAAACAGTTGCGCGCCCGACCGGGCGAGATCCGCCGACCGGGCGAGACGAAAACAGTTTCGTCAGTTCTTCGTAAAACTGACATAACTTTCTCGTTTCTCATCGGAATTGGGCATATGACCTATCGTTGGAAAGCTCTCGGAACAAGCTATCACCTCCACTTTGAATCACCTCAAAATCATTTATAGATTGAGAGATATGTCCATTCAAAGTCAGCCTTATGTCATTCCTTCTTCACGCATTCTACCAAACACCTTCAAGGCACCATTCAAGTCACTATTCTTACAAATCTCCACCTTGACTTGAATCCTCTCACAATACCAGAAAACAGATGCATTGATCACAACGCCAGAATCTCCCTACACCAGATTTGTCCCAACAGACAACCAGACCAGATTAGTCCCTAAGGACCCCAGAATTGCCCCCATATGAGTCTCACCCAATCTCGCCAAGATCGCTGACCACTCATCATGAACGACCCGGTCTCACAGCCTATGAGACCCATGTTGCGCATTCACCCAAAGCCCAACTTATTACCCGTCGGAAATCAAATCGTCTTCACTGAACCGCAAACACACTAGCTCCACCTTAATCAAGACGAGCCAGTACCCTGCCAGTTGCTCCAACTAGAGCCATTAGCACTTACGTCTAAGTACCCAAAACAATCACCCTTGGCGCAGGGGAACTTCCGTCGAAGTTCTTCTATGCTCGCGCCGGAGCCCTCCATCCCGTTCTCACTGGAACGCAGGCAACTCCTCCTGGAGTTCCAATCTAGCTACCTCTTGGTGACTTCTTGCAGAATCACCTCTCAACCCAACACTCCCTGGCAAAGACATGTCGCTCGAGACCCCATAGCTATAAGCTAGCACACAAGTATCGATAGAACCGAACCTTATCATACCAATCTGCTGATGAGAGACCCTTGGTTGTTCTTCTTGATGACCCTTAGTTTCAACCAGTTGCGTAGAAGTTCCCACAAACTCTACCTCGTTGTTGACACTCTCATCTTCAACCCAAGTAGTACTCTCAAACCCGATTGTTGAACTCATTCCCGTTGACTCTGACCTCTCAACCTGTGAAGAAGCCCCCATAAGCTCCACCTCACACTCAAGACCATCACTTGTCAACTCAGAATGCATCTTCAACTCAGATAACGTAGACCCTTGCAACACATACAATGTCTCCCGTTTAACCCCTTTTAGAATCATCTTTGAACCCCTGTAGACATACAACCCTCCACCCTCACCTTTGAAACTGAACCCTTTCTTGTCTAACAGACTAATTGAAATCAGATTCTTTGTGACCTGTGGAACATGCCTAACATCATTCAAAGTACAGACTTTGCCATCACATGTCCTAATTCTAATGGACCCTATACCAACTGTCTTACAGACCTCACTGTTGGCCATAGTAACACTTCCATCAACCTGTTTATAGTTCATAAACCACTCCCTGCGTGAACACATATGACAAGACGCTCAGAATCTAAAACCCACACATCACTGCAATGTGTTTGTTCATTAGCAACTAAAGCAATATCATCATCAGAACTGAAATTTTCTGCTGCAACAGCAGCAGAACCAGACCCAGATTCATCTTTCCTTTTAGGACACTCCCTTTTCCAATGCCCTTTTTCCTTACAGTAATTACAGACATCATTAGGTTTAGGACCCCTAGAAGACGGTTTCCTGGATTTCTTCCCCGAATTCTCCTGTCCATTACTACTGGCTACTAATCCAGCAGCCTGATCGCCTGTACCTGTACCAGATGCCTTATGGCACAATTCCCTAGTATGCAAAGATGATCTAACTTCTTCTAGGGACACAGAATCTTTACCAACAATGAAAGATTGCACAAAATTTTCATACGATATAGGTAAAGAAACAAGCAGAATTAAAGCGGCATCCTCATCCTCCACCTTCACATCAATATTACGCAATTCTAATAAAATTGTATTTAATTGATCAAGATGATCTCTAAAAGGCATACCTTCCTGCATTCGCAGACTGAACAGACGTTGCTTCAAAAGCAACTTGTTGGTTAGAGATTTTGTTATGTACAAACTCTCTAATTTCAACCACAGACCAGATGCGATTTCCTCCTCCGCGACTTCAGTGATTATGTCATCTGCCAGACACAACATAATCGTTGAATGAGCTTTCTCCTCCAGAACGGCCATCTCAGCGGTGACTAAATTCGTTGCTTTCTTTGCCAACGGTGCCCACAACCCCTGTTGCTTCAGTAACGCCCGCATCTTGATTTGCCACAGACTAAAACTATTCCTCCCAGTAAATTTATCGATTTTGACATTCACCCCAGACATCTTTCTCACACAGATCGAAAACCTAAGCTCTTGATACCAGTTTGTTATAACGGATGTGAGGAAGAACAAATAATGAATGCAAAAAACAATAAAATCAGACACCAGAATTACGTGGTTCACCAAATTGGCTACGTCCACGGCAGAGAGAGAGAATATTTTTATTATGAGAAGAAACCAGATTACAGAGAGAAAATAGGCTAATTCGACTCTTAAAACCTAGGTACAAATAACCTATTTATACTTAGCGCTCAAAAACGCGTTTCCGCGTTATCCGCCGACCCGCCCGGGCGCCCGGGCTAAATCCGCCCGACCGGGCGGTCCCCAGCTCTTCCAAAACAGCTTGCGCGCCCGACCGGGCGAGATCCGCCCGACCGGGCGAGACGAAAACAGTTTCGTCAGTTCTTCGTAAAACTGACATAACTTTCTCGTTTCTCATCGGAATTGGGCATATGACCTATCGTTGGAAAGCTCTCGGAACAAGCTATCACCTCCACTTTGAATCACCTCAAAATCATTTATAGATTGAGAGATATGTCCATTCAAAGTCAGCCTTATGTCATTCCTTCTTCACGCATTCTACCAAACACCTTCAAGGCACCATTCAAGTCACTATTCTTACATAAGAGACTCAAACGGTTGGACGCCAAGACAAGCTCGAAAAGTAGTGGGAGTCACAAGGGAAGATCTTCCCAAGAATAACGAACCCAAACTCTTCAATGAAGATCTCAAATAGATACTTACTTTTTAATAGGAACCCAATTTTTTCCAAACCTTCCAATTTTATGAATATATTACAATTATTAGGACTAGTCGTTGAATAAACAAAGACACTAAGTCAACGCTCATTTTTAATAGCTTCTCTCAAAGAAATATAAAAACAAATAATATCATAGTATTCTATAATATTTACTGACATTTGCCCTGTTGAAGGAATCGAATTTCCTTTATAGCTTCCAAATTTATAAATCTAACACAAGAGATAAAAATTTTATACTTATGCACAAGATAGAAGAAATCAGCACCGAAGAAAGAGAGATTAAAATCTCACCAACTTCTGGAGTGAATTTTTCTGATGAAAAATATTCTGAAAATGGAAACAAAGCCACACTTACAACATTGAGATTTAGGGCCTGATGAATATAGTAGCTATTGTTAGATTTTAGAAACCATTATCTATAACATAGTCTATGAAGCACCATAAAAAAGATGCAGCTAACGCAATCCCTTGCAAGAGCAGGGATGAGCCACCAAACTTGAAATCTTCACCATAAAACCGGACGATGGTGACAGAAGCACCATAGTAACAGTATCGAAAAATCGAAGTTGTACCAGAGATTAGCAGCAACGAGTCAAGCATCTTCAGCGAAGACGAAAGAAGCGCACCCCAAAATGAAAGATACTCCAAATTGAATCCAAACGCAAACGGGAAACCAAGACCCGAAAATCCCTAGCATGAAATCCCAATTTGAATTTGAAAGGAAGAAAAAAGAACTCTTTAATCCAATTACTAGCTTGAAAAGGAATTCTTACAATGAGACTAGAGGGATTAGTCTGCGAAAACTCCAAGAATAACAGATAGAATTTCACAGAAATAATGGTTTGATTTCGTGAAACAACCCCGTTTTGGGGAAATTGGGATCCCTTGATTACTAGTAGAACCAGTACCAGAAGATTGATGGATGAACTTATGAAAGATTTTGCAAATTGAGTGAATTTACCATTCACAAAATCGAAATGGGGAATTTTGAGAGTTTAAGGTTTCTAGTTTCTCGGGTTTTTTTTCTTCTTTCTTTTCTCTTTTTCTCTCTCCACTTCTTTCTCTCCCATCTTCTTTCAGTTTCTCCTTTATTTCCCTTATTCGTTTAGAAAATGGATCTCTACTAGATAAGGCAATACATGGGGGACACCAAAAAATAGAAAAAAAAAATAGAGACATAACTAAGGGTCTGTTCTCCCCAGCTTATTTTCAGTTCAGTTCAGTTCAATTCAGTTCAGTTCAGTTCAATTCAATTCAGTTCAATTCAATTCAGTTCAGTTCAGTTCAATTCAGTTCAATTCAGTTCAGTTCAGTTCAATTCAGTTCAGATCAATTCAGTTCAGCTTTTGACAATACTTTTACTCTCACATATCACTATTTATTTCAGTTCAGTTCAATTCAGTTCAGTTCAGATCAGTTCAGTTCAGATCAGTTCAGTTCAGATCAGTTCAGTTCAATTCAGTTCAGTTCAATTCAGTTCAGTTCAGTTTAATTCAATTCGATTCAGTTCAGTTCAGTTTAACTGTTTTATGCCGAAGAGAACAGGCTCTAACTCTCTCATTTGAATGAAAAAAAAGGGAAAAGTAGAACATTTAAAATAAACATCAATTTTTTGAAAAAACAAAATGTAAAGACGGTTTTTCTACTCCATCAAAAAAAAAAGACGGTTTTTCTACCCACTTAATTTTATTTTCTACTTCACATGCTATCGCACGCATTGCGTGCATGTAAGACTAGTCAGAATAACCCCAACTTTGACCCGTCTGCTTTTAATACCCCCAACTATGATTTATTTATGTATAATTCCAATTATTGAAAAGGTCTACCACAAATGCACCCAGATGACTTGTAACATGTTACAAAATTGTAGGGGTTCTTCAGGTCATAAGTAAAAAAAACTCGTTAAAAGCTAATTCATGTACAAGCCTTACTTGCTACTGGAATAAATGAAGGTTGACTTGTTAAAAGCGGTCAACACAAAGGTTGACTTATTCTTGACAATTTTTTCCTAATCATTAAGGGCGTATGGTGAATTATTAAGAAATTGAGGGGTATACAATGAATTTTGAAAACATCGAGGGTTATGGTGAATAAAAAAATTTGTTGGGGGTATATGGTGAAAAATCCGTTTTTTTTATTTCCTCTTCCTCCCCAATTCCACCCCTCCCTTGATTCCTCCGACCAGCCCAGCCCCCCTCCACACTTCCATCACCACAGCAGCCCCTATCCACCCCAATCCCGTCGAATTCCCCCTCCGCGAACCCCATTCAAAACCCTTCCCCCCTCCCCTAACCCCCACGCCTTGAAACTGACCTCCCACGGCAATACGATGTCGTATTACCTCCAATAAAATTCGTCGAAGAGACCTCAAAAGAAGTCGGTGGTTCCTCCGACGAGATTTCCGCCGAAATTCATTGAGAAAATCGGCTAACGCTTCGTGAATTATGAGTTTGTTCTCGACGTTGACTTGAATGCCGTTGTCGCCATTGAAGGGGGAGGCGAGAAAAAAATATGAGTTTGTAGTTTAAAAGTTGTGAATGATGGAACATTTTTTAGGAGACAGAAAACTGAAGGTGGAAAAATGGTGATTAATGAGGAAGAAGCTCACTGCGACTCTAATTGAATTGAGGTGGGGTGTGGTTGGGAATTTGACCGGGTGGTGGTTGGGGCTTCTGGGGGTATGGGAGGGGGTTGGGGTGTGAGAAGGCTGGTAGTAGGGGTGAAGTAAAGTGGCAGTGGGTGGTGGGGTTGGGGTGGTTTGGGAGGTTGTGTGAAGGGTAAGGGTGGGGAGGGGAGATTTCTTAGTGGGAAAGGGTGGGGTAGGAGGGAAAAAGAGGAAGGAGAGGGGGACTGGTGGTTGAGGAGGGGGGGAAGGGGAGGGACGGGAGTAGAAAATGGTAAAGGTGGGGTGATAAAAAAGAAAAAAAAAAAAAAAAAATTAAGTAAAACCAATCTCAATAACAGCCCCAAAAAAATTCAAGCAATGCCAAGAGGAACAAAATTTCAAGGTAGTGTCATTGTGCCGTGATATGAGACCAAAGAAAATAACCATCACTGTCAAAGTACTTTGGAGAGTTGCATGCAATACCCAGGATAAAGAGGAGAAGAAAAGAAGAGAGAGATGTGTTCTTATGTACTTGGAAATGGAGAAAAGCTGGTTATATAAAGAATATAATATGTAATGCTCAAAACAAATTAGTTTCGAAAATCATGGCCTGTAAGAATAAAACGTTAAAACCTCCAATAGAATCTGGTTCAAAAAGAAGCTCAGCTAATTCTAATTACGGATCCCTAAGACGGACGGGAAACGCACTCGTGTGAGTTATAAAACTCGATAACGTGATGTTCACAAAAATCTCATATATTTAATGGTGTCAGAAATAGATCTGACCGCTGGGTCAACCTGATTCTGACCTGACTTGAACCTGGTTCGACCTGTGAGGGTCAGTCTCCAGACCTGACCGAAACCTGACCTGGGATTACCCAGACCTGACCAGCACCTGGCAAGATTATATCCTGACCTGACCAGACAGACCTGCATTCAAACTCGAACCCGACCGTACTTTACCATATATTACTAAAATTCAATTTTTTTTTTTATATCTATAAAATCACTTAAATATATAAATTTATAAATTTTCTTATATTTAGTAATTAATTAAATAAATAAATAAATAAATTACATTTAACTTAAAAGTTAAACTTTAAATATCATTTACTTATTTATATTTTCTATAATTACCTAATGTCCTCATTCTCAAATAATATTAAAAAATATCTTATTAAATTCTATACTCCGAATTTATTATCCCATTTTAATATTTTATTAAATTTTCCTCATTTTTCTACCAGATTATCCAATTTTAATATTCTACCAAATAATATCTCAAATTCTCGTAACATTATACTAAACAACAGCATATAAGCTCATAAAAAATCTGCAATTATAATAAATTATACAAAAAATCATAATTTAGTGAAATTACATAAAAATCACACAAAAAGAATAAATGTGGAATTATATGAAATTACACAAAAGTGATATTACACAAAAACAAAATTAATCAACACAAAAATTAACAAATTAAACTAAAAAATGGAAAAAAAAATCTTGAAAAAAACTATATCTGGCCGGAATCGGGCGACGACTGACGAACGAAGACCGACCGGCGATGAGCGAAGACCGATTGTGATATATTTAGTAATATGAACTTCAAAAATTTCTCATTAGAAAATTGAAAGAATGACAAAGGTACAGTTGAAAAGGAAAAAAAAATCCAGAAAAACTCTATCCTAGATCTCACAAAAAACTAATTCAACATAAATATAAGAAAATAAAAATCAACAAATGAAAAATTACAAATCAAAAAGGGGAAAGCTCTCGTCTGGGCTGAACCACCACAGCCGAACAATCTCGCAACCGCCACAGACTCCGGCGAGATCTTCGGTCAGCATACCTTCATCGAGATCTTCGCTTGTTCGAATCCAGATTTGAGATGAAGTTTCGCTTGAACCTTTGCGATTCCAGATCTTCTATCTTTTGCGTCGATACTGAGGCTCCGTTTGGTAAGGCGTAAAATGTTTTCCCGGAAAACTGTTTTCCTCTATTTTCAGTTTTACATTGTTTGGTTGGCAAAAGAGTGTAAAACCATTTTCCCTTGGGGTAAAATTACTCTCCCAATGATGGAAAACCATTTTCCTTTCAAAATGAAGGGAAAACTATTTTCCTCATCTCTCTTGTACACTCCTCTCACTACCTTCTTACTTTCCCTTTCATTTTCCTTTTATTTCATCATTTTTTTTACATCGAACCAAACAACAGAAAACTAATTTTGGAATTGTGTTTTCCATTGTAAATTGTTTTCCATGAAAATCATTTTACACTGAAAATGTTTTACGCCCTACCAAACGGAGCCTGAAAGTCTGAAATTGGTGTAGTGGTGATTTTTTGAACTAGTTCAACAAAACTAGGTAGTGCACAGTAGGGGTGTTAACGAGCCGAACCGAGACCGAACATACCCAGGCTCGGCTCGAGAATGAATGAGTTCGAGCTTGGCTCGGCTCGAAGCTCGTCGAGCCTAAAAAATTTAGGCTCGGCTCGAGCTCGAAACGAACAAAACCAGGCTCGGCTCGGCCCGAAGCTCGGCTCGAAGCTTGGCTCGTGAAATTAAAATTTTAAAAATTGAAAGAAAATTTAGCTTAACATTATCCAAGACTTTAGATATAGCCCAATGTTTTGCCAAACTTTTTATAAGTATGGATGTCAGGCTAATTTTCATTAAATAATGCAGGCCCAACAACCATACATTCTACTCCTATCTATACCCCATATATAATACAAGAGATCCCTTATTACTCTTGCTTTCTCCCCGATGTGGGACTTTTAAAATCCCAACAAAGGAACTCACTTAGGCTCTATAGTGAGCAGCGAGAAAAAGAAAAAATGGGTGCTTTAGATTTTTCTATCATGCGCCTTTTATAGTTGGAGATATGAAGTTTTGGTTTTGCCTCACCGATGTGGGACTTATAAACCTTAGCTAAATAAGCTCAACATTATGTTTTGTCAAACTCTTTATAATTATGGATGTTAGACTAATTTTCATTAAATATGACAAGCCCAAAAACCATCCATTGTACTCCTATCTATGCATGCCCATATAATACAAAAGGTCTCTTGTTACTCTTGCTTCCTCCCCAATGTGGGACTTTCAAAATCCCAACAAAGGAACCCACTTAGGCTCTACAACGGGCACCAAGAAGATATGGGTGTAGTTGTTTTCCATATCATGCACATTTTATATTTGGACATGTAAAATTTTGCTTTTGTCTCACCGATGTGGGACTTATAAAACTTAACTAAATAATTCACAAACACTGTGCATTAATTCCCAATACGGGTAGAAGAAAGGTGATAGAATTATATATAATAAAAGAATTAATTTTATGCTAATCCAAGTTTCAAGGCTTTGCATATTTATTGATTGTCCAACATTATTATTAAATAAGACAAATCAAACAAGAATTATAATGAACTTAAAGGGTAATAAGATTATATAGGGAAAACAAAGTTGGTGTTTACTTTTTCTATCGATGTGGGACAATACTTTTTTACGTAAAGCCTATCTTAAAACATTTTACGAACATGTTTGCGAACTTTCGAGCCGAACTCTACTAGGCTCAGGCTCAGGCTCGGCTCGCTAAGGTCACGAGCCGATCTCGAACTCGAGTCGAGCCCTCCCGAGCCGAGCTTTGACCGAGCTTTGACCGAGCCGAGCTCGAACAGTTTGCGAGCCACCCTGGCTCATTAACACCCCTAGTGCACAGCGTCTCGTACATGTTTAGTCTAAAACATAAACATATAATTGGGTAACCCACCTTTATAATTGGGTTAACAAGATGCATAAATTCACACATTAGGATATTAGATGAAAAGATTTAGATAATGCTGTCATATTTTTAGTGATAATGACAACAACCAACAGAAAGTTTATCCATTCTAGCAACTAATGGCGGTAGAGGAGAGAGAATGAGAGATGGGAGAGGAGGTGGGCGGATGAGAGGGATGGAGATTAGGTTTTAGAGAAGAGGGATGGAAGAGAGACTAGGAAAATGAAAATGGATTTGAGAGATCAATGGTTAGATTTTGATCTTTCTCAAATCAAAGGGTTCTAATTCATGATCCATAATATTATTTTTTGACCAATAGGAAAATAATGATTTTTACATGGATTGATGACCTAGCACATAATTAGTAATTTTATATCTTTATAATTTTACTAGTTCTTATCTTGGTTTAATAACTTAGTAAATTTAATAATTAGTCAATTATTTTATTATAATTCGAAACTTTGGTTATTTTTATTAAAATTATTATGATTGGTATTTAAGTATAACTATCATTTATTAATTAGCATTACATAACCATATTTTTTATTATTATTACTATTATTATTAAATTAGAGTTATGAATTGAGTTTCTAAATTTTAATTAGACTCCTTACTTATAGCATTACTTATACAACTATCATCACCCTATTACTCAACTAAGTAATAGCATAATTATATTTATTTAAGTGACCTTATATGTAGTGTTACATTGACTTAGATTATCAACTTACAGTGATACATTCATTGATCTTGTCCAATAACAACTTGTTTCAACTTGTTATTGTTAATGTTATTGTTATTGTTATTGTTATTGTTATTATTCCTCTTCGTATTTGTATTACTATAATAATAAATCCTTTATATGAAGTTTGGAATTGATCTTCTACTCGTTATTATTGTCGTTGATTATGAATTATGATATATAATATTAAAACATATGAAGAGTCGCTCTACTCCTTTACTCATTAGGGTGGTTTTACGCAGTTGATTAGTCGAAATAAGAGTTGACTAGGAGAATACACTAACATCACGATAATCAATATAGTGTTTTTATTGGTTTTTCGTTATTACCCACATATTAATCGCACACACACACATATGTATATATATGTTGATCTTAATACTTTTATTAATACATTCATTATCATATATATACAAAGTTAAGAGAAGACCACAAATACTATACTAGTATTAAACTATAGTATAACATAGAAACAATTAACTTAAATAATATTATAGCTTATAAAGACAAGGGAGTGTTATTGTTGTTAATCTTATACTAGTATTAAACTATATGGTTGTGTTAACAAGTTACTACTTGTTAACTATTTTACTTAACTTATGGTTGTTATTGTTAACAATTAACTTATTTTAATAAGTTATGATTAACTATTTTACTTAACTTATGGTTGTTACTTGTTACATGTTCTTATGATTAATATTATCATTTTCATTTGATGTTTATTTGTAGTATTGTTCTCATTACCATCATAGCTATTTACAAACTTATATATCAATCATAATGCTTATAATAATAAATCATTTATATAAAGTTTGGAATTGATCGTATACTCGTTATTATTGTCGTTGGTTATAATATATAATATTAAAACATATGAAGAGTCGTTCTACTCCTTTACTCATTAGAGTCGTTTTACGCAGTTGATTATTAGAAATGAGAGTTGACTAAAATAATACATTAAACATCAAGGTAATTAATATAGTGTTTTTATTGATTTTTCGTTGTCATCCTTATATTTATCGTATACACACATATGTATATATATATATATATATATATATATATATATATATATATATATATATATATCGATCTTAATACTTTTATTAATATGATTCGTTTACAAAATACATAACAAAATCAAGATGATCCGACCACGAGTTACCCGAATTTGAATTGGTGTTCAATAGCGAATGGACCCGATGTTTCACAATGATCGAACTAAGATGAGTAAGATCATTACTAATTCAACCCGAGTACATTTCACTTAACTCAACCGCACATGGAACCTAAATACGACCTTCGCAAACCCGGCTAAAAAAAATGTCAAAAGGCGATTATACCCGGGAATGGATCGACTTATAAACGGAACGTTCAGACCTGTCCGGCACCCGGGAATCCAATGATTCAAATGTGTTCGACCCAGTTGAACAAAACCTGACCAGTCATGACCCGGTGCACTGACAATCAGAATCCTGACCTGTCCGGGTCTGACCTGGTTCGCCATGGGTATACCCAGAACCTGTTTATGAACCTGTTTTGACACCACTACATATATTAGCAACTCAAGTGTATAAAAAATAGATATATAAATAAGATAATAAACCTTCTCATGACAAGTCACAAGTGCGAGACAAGAAAAAAACAAGAAACAAGGCTTCTGAAGCCTTTATTCCAACATAAATCTAATCTATTATGAACTTAATTTTTTCCTAAATGATCTAATCTAAATTTTCTATTTTGATATGAATTAACTATTTTGTTATTGAATAATTTAAAATAAGCAATAAGGTTTGAATGTGGTAAACTCAAATAGCCTAAGAAGCTAATAATGTTTTCATAACTGTCATTAAGTGTTGGGAATTTTAATTAGATGATATTATTTAAGTATTAGGAACAATACAAGAGGGGTAAATTCTATTGTTGGGAATAATGAGGTATTTTCACGGAATATAAAAAACAACTAGTATTTGGGCTCGAGTATTTTCCCGAATTGATATTGTTTTCCAAATTTGATATGCATTTTTTTCCATTCCCATTAAAATATATTAAGGAAAACTCAACATTTAAAAGGTACAAATTAATATAATAATGTGGACACTTAAAGCATGATTAAAAGTTGGTTGAGATGGTAATTGTGTCACATATAATAGCAAGAGGTCATGGGTTCAAATCTTGTTCCAAGTTTATGGAATTTTAAACATAACGCATTCACTAATAATAAGTCAAGGTACAACTCATACTCTCTCTCTTGACTTCACTCAAATTCCTCTCTTTAATTACAGCATTTCACACAAAATCCCAACCCCAAACTCTATTACAATCTATGAATAAACACTAAGAGAAACTCACAATAAAACTAGAAAAATTAAGATGCATGAGAATAGTCAATGACACTTGCACTATGACAAATAGGGGTGTGCAAAGGAAAGGGTTGGACCGTAATTTGGACTGGAGCGGATCGGATCGAGAATTTCGATTCGGTCTCCTGTCCGCTGAAAATCAAGACTCCAGATTTTCGGTATGGAACCGGAATTTCTGTTTTTTAGTTAAAAAAAATAGTTTAAAAGTTAAAAAAAAATAAAAGTTATAAAGTTTGAAAGTTAAAAACATACTCTATAATAACTTAAGGATTATTGTTGTTAGAATTAATAAATTTTAATTTATATATTTTATAAATATGTATAAATTTAGATATAAAGATTTTTTTTTTCAAAAAAATGCAGATTAAGGTCCAACATGTCCAACACCAGGCCGGAACAGGAAAATTCCTGGTTCAAATCTTTTCCAGATTCTAGTCCAGTCTTGGACACCCCTAAACAAATACTCACTCTCTAAATTTGTAGTCAGTGATTCTTAGAATGATATGTAAAAGCTATAAATAGATGAACAAGTTTATAAGAGTAAACCATTCTTATCTCTAAGTAACTTCACTGATATACCCCTTTGTTTTTTGAAAGAAGAAGTGATTTTAAAATTAAGCACTTGCGTTCTGATCATGGTAAGGAGTTTGAAAACTCTAAATTCGATGAGTTTTGCAGAAACGAAGGACTTGATCACAACTTCTCAGCTCCTAGGACTCCACAACAAAATGGCGTGGTTGAAAGGAAGAATCGCACTTTAGAGGACATGGCAAGAACAATGATCATAGCAAGCAATCTTCCGAAAAACTTCTAGGCTGAAGCAGTGAACACGGCATGCTACATAATCAATAGAGTCATGCTAAGACCCATTGTCCTGAAGACCCCTTATGAGCTACTCAAAGGAAGAAAACCCAATATCTCATACTTTAGAATCTTTGGTTGTAAATGCTTTGTACATAACAATGGTAAAGACAATTTAGGAAAGTTTGATTCTAGAAGCGATGAGGCTGTTTTCATTGGATATAATTTAAATAGTAAAGCATATAGAGTTTACAACAAACGAACAATGTGTGTTGAGGAAAGTGTCCATGTTATTTTTGATGAAACTAACTCCCTGCAGGAACTAAGTCATGAAAATGACTTTGAAATAGGACTGACTCGTTCTGAGGAGTCAGTGAACATTGATGAGGAACTAACACCTGCAGGAACCGACAAAAAGCATATTCCTGAAGAAGAGATAGTTGTTCCTGATCCTGTTATACAGGAGGAACAGGCAGCAGAAATTCATCCAGTAAACGAAATGAATGAAGCTCCTCAAGCTGGAGGAGCAGAGACAAGGAGATTTGAACCAAAACCATGGAAACACCTAAAATCCCATCCGTTGGATTTAATCGTAAGTGATATTGAAAAGGGAACTCAAACGAGATCCCAACTGAAAAATTTATGTGCTTTCCATGCCTTTTTGTCTATGACAGAACCACGAGATCACAATGATGCCCTACTGGAGTCTGACTGGATAAATGCCATGCAAGAGGAACTGAATGAGTTCCAGAGGAACAAGGTCTGGCATCTTGAGACCAAGCCTAAGAACCAAAAGGTGATTAGGCTAAAATGAGCCTTCAGGAACAAGGTGGACGAACATGGAACAGTCATAAGAAACAAAACCAGACTCGTAGCCAAAAGGTATAATCAACAAGAAGGTATTGATTTCGATGAAACCTTTGCTCCTGTAGCTAGAATAGAAGCAATAAGAATTTTGATTGCCTTTGCGGCATTCATGGGTTTTAGGTTGTACCAAATGGACGTCAAATGTGCCTTTTTAAATGGATATTTAATGAAGACGTCTATGTGGAACAACCTCCTGGTTTTGAAAACCCGGATCTTCCTAATCATGTCTATAAGCTAGATAAAGCTCTTTATGGGCTTAAGCAAGCTCCTAGATCATGGTATGAAAGACTTTCAAAATTCTTACTTTCTAATGATTTTATACGAGGAAAGGTTGATAGGACCCTGTTCTTTTGATCCAAAGGAACATACATCCTAGGGGTTCAGATTTATGTGGATGATATAATTTTTGGTGCGACTAACGAATCTCTTTGTTAAGAATTTGCTGAGTTAATGCGTAGTGAATTTGAAATGAACATGATGGGAGAATTAAATTTCTTCCCAGTTTGCAAATCAAGCAAACTGAAAAAGGAACAATGATCCATCAACAAAAATACGTAAAGGAGTTATTGAAAAATATGGAATGGATCAAGCAAAAACAAACCATACTCCTATAGGAACAGGTACAAGGTTAGATGAGGATCAAAGTGGTAAGTCCGTAGATCAGAAACTCTATAGAGGTATGATTGGTTCCTTACTTTATCTAACTGCTAGTAGGCCTGATATCTCCTTAGTGTTGGTTTATGTGCTAGATTCCAATCAAATCCTAAGGAATTCCTTTGAACTGTCAAAAGGATTCTTAGATATTTGAAAGGAAGTGATGATCTTTGTTTGTTCTATCCTCGAAGTGACATCTTTATCTAGTAAGCTATTCTGATCTGACTATGCTGGAGACTTGGTGAATCGAAAAGCACATCGGGTTTATCCAGTTCCTAGGATCAAGCTTGGTTTCTTGGAGCTCAAAGAAACAGAACACAGTTGCTCTTTCCATAGCCGAAGCTAAATACGTGGCAGCTGGTGCTTGCTGCTCTCAGGTAATATGGATCAAGCAACAGGTACTTGACTTTGGCATAAAATTAAGTGTGTTCCTATACTCTGTGATAATACTAGTGCATTTGCATTTCAAGGATCCAGTTCATCACTCTAGGTCAAGCATATTTACATTAGACATCATTTCCTAAAAGACAATGTAGAAAAGGGGTTAGTCAAAGTTGATTTTTGTCCAAATGAAAATCAAATAGCTGACATATTGACTAAACCTCTATCTAGGGACAGGTTTGAAAAGATACGCTTGGAACTAGGAATGATAAAAATTGTTTAAATGTACACATGATGTTGATTCCCCCAATTGTTTCTTACTAAGTATGTCCTGCAACTTCATGAATTAAAATTCATACACCTAGGGTCAAGTATAAGGACTCACATATGTCTTGAATATTACCCTTAGTGCCTTGCACATATTTGTACGTATGTAGTTTGTCATTATGGACACATTTTATCATATGCAAGAGTAATTTTTGTTTCTATTTTTCTAATTTTCCCTCCAAATTTCCTTGCTTCTTTTTTTCACACCTTTCCTCCAAAAATTAAATACTTAATATGATTATGCCACTATTACGCGTTCAATTAATCTAAGTTAAATTAAGAAACTTCATTAAATACCTTCCAAAACCCCATAAACCGTTTCATTAAACCTAACTCTCCACTTCTCTTTCACACGGTATCATGATTACTTTATAACCCAACCCATCACATCACTGACCCCTCATAATTTCCAACTCTCACATCAACTCATCTCTCTCTCTCTCTCGCTCATATTCAACTCTCCTCCAAAACACTTTCACCATGTCTTCCAAAACCCAGAATACCGGTGATCACGAAAATTTCCCCAGAGAGAAAACACCATCCCTTGATGAAATCAGTGCACAAGAATCATCCAAGACTAAAGAAGATTCTGCTGGGTCAAAATCGGAATCCTCTGCTTCTGTTTCTCTCTCTCCAAAAAAAGAAGATGGTGAAAATGAGGTTGAAAGCGAACAAGAAAAGGAGATTACAGTTCCTACAAAGCGAGGTAAGAAAACAAAATCCTCACAATTTCTTGTGGGTTTCTGTATTGATGTTGCATGGTGCAAAAAGTCCAAGTGGACTGAATTATTGAACATCTTAAAATTTCAAAAATGGTTGAAAATTGTCAGTTTGGATGAGGGTCTTTATGAAAAAGAAATGAAAGAGTTTTTTTTAGGTTTTACTATAAGTGAGGGTGTCTGTGTTTCTGTAGTTAGTGGTTCTGTGGTCACTATTACTGACAAGAAATTGGGGGAATGGTTTGATGTCCCAATTGAGGGTTACAAAGATTACATTAAGGGTAAGGCAAAGCTAAACATAAATGTAGTTTCAAATGCTAAAATTCTTGCTTTCTTTAACGGCAATTCTAATGCATTATCTTTAGATCAAAAAGAATTGTCTCCATTTCACAAATTGTTATTCCAGTTTGTTTGGCGTTTCATTCTACCCCGTTCATCAAAAAGAACCCAGGCGAGTCTAATGGATCTTTCCATTATGTACTGCCTTGCTAACAACATCAAAATCAACCTTCCCTCTCTGATTATTTCACATTTCTCTCACTGCATTTCCCATAACACCAAAGTGGGTTATGGAAATCTTCTCTCTTCTGTTTTCAAACACTGCAAAGTTAAACTGCCTGCTAGTCCCTCTTTTTCCCTTGAACCAGAAAATTATCTTACAAAGGACACTCTGACCAGGCTTAGTTTAAGGTTGGTCAATGGGAAGATAGACTTTGAGAGGGAGGAAACGCTTGTAAAGGTTGAGGTGGGTAGTAAGAGGAAGATGGATGAAGAGGGGGTTCCAAGTGGGTCTGTGAGGAAGAGTCAAAGGTTGGCTGGGTCCAAGTCTCTGAAGGAGCAGGATCAAGGTGAAACAGTAATTATTCACCTAGACTCGGATCCAGTTCCTTCTACTGCTGTGGATTTTTCGTTGCTGTCTACTATTGGGCTCAACAAGTTACTCCAGGAAATTCAGGACTCCTTGACCCTTTGCACACCAGGATCAATGCCATCGAGACCACTGTCTCTATTCTGGACTCTCAGCAGCAACAACAACTGAGTGCCATCAAGAATGCTGATACGGGGATCAGGAACAAGGTGGATGGTGTGCTCTCCAAGATTGATTTGGTGGTCTCCTCTCTCTTCAAACGCTCCAAGCCCTAACTTTCTTTAACTTTGGAACAATTGAATGACAAGCTAAAGTCGTATCACCTTATCAAAAGTAATCCTGAAGTCCTCTAACAAATAGTAGTCAGGGAAGTAGGGTCGAATCCACAGAGAAACAGTGTTCTTTTCCTAATTGTCAGTCAAATCTAGAGTATAGAAACGAGTGTTTGTGAATAATTATACTACACTAGACTATAACTATATCAAGAATTATCAATAATAAGAAGTCTAGGGCATAGGTTCACCAGTGATCAATATTTCGGGATAAAACACAAAAGTCAACAATTAATGATGCAGTTAAATAGGTTAATTCGCTCTCTCAAGTCTAAATCAACCATAGGACGGTATTAACAGGCTCTCGCAATTTATTAATACCAACTCTACCCATTGAAACTAGCCTTAATATCAAGTTTATACCTCTCGGCGCATAACCTAATATTGCAACACTATAACAATCAAATCTGGCCAAATTGGATTGAATAGACATAAAAACATTCAATAGGAATCAACATGCATCAATAAAAATCAATACTTTAATAAACATTCCTTCCTTATTGATCATGGATCCCCCTAAACCCTAGAAATAGACTACTCAATCATAATTGGGGAAGACATATTCATAATTAAATAAGCAAACATGAATTAATAATAAAGGATTGAATAGGAATAAGAAGAGAAAAGAAATAATACCAATTGTAGAACCAATCTTGCAAAAATCAAAGCTTCTATTGAAAATTCAATGTAATTGGGGAAAAAGCAAAACTAGGGTTCTTCACTAATGGAGAGAAAAAAGAGTTTTAATTGAAAATCAAAGCTTATTGATGCGGTCAAAAAGTGGCTTGTTGCTGCGGTTTTGGGCGCGCAGCAATTAAGGGGGCAGCAATAGGTAATTTATATATTGCTGCGGTTTTAAACCGCAGCAATATCTGATCATATTCCTGCGGTTTCTAGGCAAAACCGCAGCAATATTTTATTTTTTATTTAAAAAATACAAAATATTGCTGCGGTTTTGGCTAGAAACCGCAGCAATATAATGGTCTATTGCTGCGGTTTTTGCCCAAAACCGCAGCAATAGGTCCTGGTACAGGTAAAAAAAAAAATTTATTTTTTTTGTGCATTTTGCAAAAAAAAATTGAAAGAATAGAACAAACAACTAACCCATCCACTATCATTCTCTCATAGACTATTGCAATAGTCAAGTACAATAATAATACAAAAGTAACCAAATCAAACCACCATATTGAATAAAAGAAATATTTTACAAACCTGAATTACAAAATATATAAAAAACAAAAACAGAACTAACAAGGAAAAAAAAATTAAAAAAACGAAAATGAAAAAAAAATAGAGATACAGAACTAACTGAAGTACATAGGATTAATAAAGCAAATTAAAATAAAATAAAAGATTAAAATCTTGAAACGAACGACTGTGAAGTTGTTGGTGCGGACGACGTTGGTGGAGACGACGTTGGTGCGGACGACCGGCTTGGTGTGGACAACGTTGGTGGAGACGGCGAACGACGGTGGTGGAGACGAAGGTCTTCGACGGTAGTGGAGACGAAGGTCTTCGACGGTAATGGAGACGAAGACGAGAATGACGGTGGTGGAGACGAATATGAGAACGACAGCGGTGGAGACGGACGAATACGAGAACGACGGAAACCTTAATTAATTGGAGCGAACGACGAAAAAAAAACAGATCGACGGAATCATCGGTCTTCGTCGAAGATTAAGGTGAGAGGAGAGAGGAGAGAGGAATGAGGGTGAAGGTAAGGTGAGAGGAGAGAGGGCTGAAGGTGAGAGGAGAGAGGGCTGAAGGTGAGAGGTGAGAGGGACGAAGGTGAGAGGTGAGAGGTTAGAGGTGAGAGGAGAGAGCGGTGAAGGTGAGAGGAGATGAGAGGGCTGCGGCGTGTGAGTTGACAAATATGAAGAAAGAAAATAAACCCTAACTGATGGGCTTGCGTTTTATATAATTTTTTTTAAGATATTGCTGCTGTTTTTTCCAATAACCGCATCAATATATAAAAATATTATTTTTTAATAATATTTTATTATATTGCTGCGATTTTTGACCAAAACCGCAGCAGTAGGTTTGGTCAAAAAGTCAAAAAAAATTTTAAAAATTTCCATTGAAACCATATTGCTGCGGTTTTCGGCCGAAACCGCAGCAATATGGTTATTTTCAATTTTTTCTTTTCTTTTTGCGTGTTATATTGCTGCGTATAGGTAAAACCGCAGCAATATCACCGCAGCAAATATCATTTATTCTACTAGTGGCGGGTTTTCGTCCTGCAAAACAGCGTCAACTTGTAAAGACCATATCTCACAAACTAAAAGTCGTATCGGGGCGTGTGATACACCGTTGGAAAGATCTTCAAGTCTAGTTTCCAACCCCACTGGAATAACTAAATTCCGATATCTGGATAATGAGTTATGATCAAAAGAGTGCACATGACTCAATTTCCATACTTCTTTTAATATATTTCCGTTATGTTTGGGTTGCAATCTGACTCGAAGATGCCCTTTGGACTCCTCATTTGACTTAGCTCCTTCCTAGATGCTTCTCATGCTTAAGCTTGCCCAATAATACTCCAATTGTGTTCTCAATACCTGAAAACTATCAAAAACACCGAAAACACACACCAGAGTGATATCTTCTCAACTTAAGTCACTATATGCAATTATTGGCTAAGAATGCAACTAAATGATCCTCAAATGCAACCTAAATGCATCATGAAGTACCTATATTAATATGACTCTTCATTGAACAAGTTTTTTTGTGGCAGTAATTATTAAACAATTTCTTTTGGATTTCTTTTCTTGTGTCCTTCTGAGACATATGAAGCACTTTCAATTTATCATTTAATTTCTTCACTTTCTTCTGCTTTACTCTGCATATTGCTTAAAATCTGTTGTCCGTATTGTTGCTTTCTGCATGCTTATTCTGTTTGTGTATTTGGATGGCTAATATTATGAGATCTATGTTTGAGCAACTTGCTTGATGCTTAGACTGTTGACTATCTAGTGTTGCAGTTACATTTCTTGGTTTTGATAATGACAAAGGGGGAAAAGATAATATTGTGTCTAAAATTTTTTATCTTAGTTCCTATGCATGTTTTTCTCATCCCTGTTCCCAGTCAAGTCTGATCCTGTTCCCAGTCTTAGTTGCGTTTACTTAAGTCTAGTCTGTGTATTTTTTTACTTAAGTCTAATCTCTAGATTTTTTTTTTTCAAAACATAAAAATATAAAAAAAAAAATTCAAATTATTTTTCATAATAAAAAAGGGGGAATATTGTTGTTTCCTTATTTTGATAATGACAAATAATTAAATTTTATTTGATTTTAGTTTCTTTTTATTCGTATGTTTTTAGTTTATTTTGTTAGTTTTAATTACGTGTGTTTTAACTTATTTTATAGAGTAGATTTATTCTTTCAGTGTTAATTAGTGTATTTATTTTAGACTTCACAAATAATATGTTAAATAACTTATGAAGAAATAATTAGGAGGTTAATCAAAATTAATTAATTAAACTTTATTTGTGACAAAACCGTTAATATTATGGAGGTAAAATTATGATATGTTATGATCCCATAATATTTTATTTAGTTAGTTTGTGTGCAGCCTTTTTGTATTCCATAAACAAGGAGCCGCTAAAATCTAACCTAAACAAGCGCCTAAAAAGGATGCGTTGAGGTAGTTCCTATATTTTAAGAACCACAACAACCAACCTACAAACAAGGCGTGAGAACGTGGAGATGCGCGTGTTAGTGGCTGAGTTTGTGGAGCATAACTAACCAACTGCCAATGGTCATATATCAACGGACATATTAATGGGAGAAGTGGCTGAATTTAAGCTGCTTGTGATCATGGAGAAGATCGTGGAGAAGAACTTGAGAAGATTGGTCTCTACAAATAGTTGTTTGTAACAATCTTTTTAAGTATGCTTTCAGAATTTTCTATGTAATATTTTTAGTGAAAGTATATTCGATTTTCTTCTTCTTTCATTAGTACTTAGTGTATTATAGATTGGGTTGAGTGAATCTAAATCTGTAATCATTTTGAGAGAAAAAGAGAAAGAGAAAAGACTTCGAGTGAAGTCAAGAGAGAAAGTCAACTGTTCAGGGGGAACAAGCTGATTGGGAACCAGTTCCTAGTGGAACAGAGTAGGTCCGAGTTTAGGTTGTACAAAAGTGAGCCTTTTGGCCTAAAGTTATTAAAGAGAATTGAGTCAAAATCCCTCGTGGTCAAGGTTTTTCTTCCTATTGGGCCTAGAAAGTTTTCCTTGTAAAAATCTCGTGTTCCTAGTTCTTTCTTGTTCATGCAATTACTTCTTTCTTATTCTATCATTCTTTTATTTCCGCAAAAAGTTTGAAAATCTCCCCAACTACAATTCACCCCCCCTCTTGTAGTTGTTTAAGTGTTCGTCGTAGACTAATACATGTACTCCCCGAAAGTAGTGAAAATCACCTAAATCTTTCATAGCAAACTCGACGGACAGAAGAGAGATAAATTTGGTGATCAACGGTGTCGAGTTATTTGTGGCAATAATATCGCCAACATATAGAAGAAGATAAAGAATGAACTTGCCAGAATGAAAGATAAACATAAAAGCATCGGGTTGACATCAAAAGAAGCCTTGTTGAAGCAAAAAAAAAAAAAAACTCAAGTGAAGATACCAAGATAGAGCAACCTATTTTCAAACCATATATTGCTTTCCTAAACGACAAATGTGATCAGGAAAATCATAATGAAAAAAAAATTTCATGTTGTTTCATGTACACTTCCTCGATGAGATCCTCATTTAAAAAAGCACTTTTCACATGTAATTGGCTAATGACCAAATGATGGAAAATAGTTAAAGACAAAACCAGTTGAGCAGTAGTTAATCTCACAACAAGGCTAAAAGTCTCAGAATAAGCTACACTTTCTTCCTGACCAAACCTACGAGCAACCAAACACAGCTTATGTCTAATCACATGACCTTCTTCATCGATTTTAATCATATAAATCCATTTTGTACCAACTAAGTTCTTTGACGCATCAAATGGTACCAAACCATAGTTTTGTTAGCAAAGCATTACATTAATCGCTTTTGCCATGGCTTTGCATGATTTTGGTAATTTATTAGCTCTTGAAAAACAAGTCGGGTATATAACACATGTACAATAGTACAATTACAAGTATACTCTTAGTATTCTCGATTAGTTATAATAACTAAAGCTTGCATTTAATAATTGTGTCAAACATTTGTAGATTTCTTGATATGATCTCACTTTTATTCTATAGGTTAGGCAAAGACATAAAAAAATTCGCAAAGTTCATAGTTACAAGTAAATCTCCATTTTGTTTATCAAGAGGGGTACGAAACGAAAAAATAGAAAAATAAAAAATGATATAACTACCTAATCAATTTTAAAAAATAAAAAGATAAAGATACAACAAAAATAAAACCTTGAGAATTTATAACAGAGCAAGTTACTTGCCTCTCAATTAAATTTTGAAAATCTTTACAAAACCCTGATTTATTAAATGTGATTAGCAATTTATTTTATTCACTAGTAGAATAAATGTTATTTGCTGCGGTGATATTGCTGCGGTTTTACCCATACGCAGCAATATATCACGTAAAAAGAAAAGAAAAAATATAAAAAAACATATTGCTGCGGTTTCAATAGAAAACCGCAGCAATATGGTTTCAACGATTTTATTTTGAAAAAGTTTGACTACTTGACCGAGACATATTGCTGCGATTTTTAGCAAAAACCGCAGCAATATATTAAAATAATATTAAAAGAATAATATTTTAAATATTGCAGCGGTTTTTAAAAGGAACCGCAGCAATATAATAAAAAAAAGATGTAAAAGACACGAGTTAGGGTTTTTTTTTGTTTCCTGCCTTTCTCTCCCACACGTCGTTCTCCCTCTTCTCCTCTCATCTCTCTCAACCTCTCCCTCATCTCTCTTCAACAGTCCGTCATCTCTCTCAACCTCTGTCAACCTCTCTCTCATCTCTCTTCAACAGTCGACCTCTCATCTTCTACTCTCGCCATTATCCTTCGTCGGCCCACCAGTCTCAACGCCTCCCGTCAAGCTTCGAAGCCAACGAAACGAAGCGACGCCGACGAAGCCTACGAAGCTGTCAGGCCCACCAGCCTCGACCGCAAGTCGCGAATCGGTTCGTCGTTGTCGCTCCTCTACTCCGCCGTGCAATTTAACTTTTGTCGCAGTCGAGTGGATTTGTCGCCTATAACTCCGTCGAGTGGATTTGTCGCCATTGACGGAAGTTTTCCGGCGACTGTGGATGTGTGTGAATTTGTCGCCTATAATTATGTGTTATCAGTTTCTTAGTTTTTTTTAAGGATTTTTGATTTTCAGTTTGTTATTTTTTAATACATTTTTTTATGGTATTTTTTGTAATTTGTTATTTAGTTATTGTTTTTATTTTTGCTTTCCATTTTACTGTATTTTTGTATTATGTATTGAAGAAATTTTTACTTTCACACACATCATTTATATGTCATTTTATTTTCACACACATCATTTATATGACATTTTATTTTAAGTTCATCTGCGAATTTGGTGGATAGTGGATGTGTTAGTGAGCTGATTTTAATATTTCAAATTTTAGTATAAAATGCAAAAAAAAAAAAAAAAATTTTTTACCTTTACCAGGTCATATTGCTGCGGTTTTTACCAAAACCGCAGCAATATTCTCTTATAAACTGATAACACATAATTACATTGCTGCGGTTTGGCATAGAAACCGCAGCAATATCTGATATATATTGCTACGGTTTTAAACCGCAACAATATAATTATTACCTATTGCTGCGCCCTTAATTGTTGCGCGCCCTATTCCGCAGCAATAGGGCACTTTTTAACCGCATCAAGTAGCCTTTATTCTACTAGTGATTTCTACATATTTTCGCATGCATGACATGCATATAGGACTAGTCCGAATTGAATAAATACTAATGGACTTTACCTACAGGAGAATGATTAGCTATGAACTAATGCTCATCAAGATATTATATAGGATTCAACTATTCAAGTAAAAACTAGTATTTGGGTCCGAACATTACTCCGGATTGGTACCGTTTTCGAACATGATATGCATTTTTTATCTATTCCCTTTAAAATATATTAAGGAAAACTCAATATTTAGGTATAAATATAATAATGTAGACAACATGATTAAAAATTGATTGAGATGGTAATTGTGTCATGTAAAAATTTAGGGGTGTTCATAAAAACTGAAACCGAAATACTGTACCGAAATACCGAAATACCGAAAAACCGGTCTAAATGGGTTGTTACCGTACCGACAAAATTTTTTTTAATGGTACAGTTACCGAACCGATAAAATTAGCGGTTAAACGGTACGGTTACGGTTATGATTTTTGAGTAAACGATTAACCGAAATATCGAAATATTTTTTCTCTATTTAATTGTTGTGAAACATTTTTAAACAACTACATTGATTCTAATATTTGTTACTAAGTTACAACAGTAAGAGGAAGTATGTTATTATTTGGAAACTCTAGTACTAATATAAACATTATAATTAGGAAATAAAGTGAATTCTTAGTATCGGTTATGTTTCCCAATTGATTTGTTATCCACTTTATAATGCATTTTATATTAGAGTATATATAATATCAAAATATATGCACAAGGAAATTGAAAATATATATGTACTGTAACACTCCAGAATTTCAAAGTGGAAAAGAAAGAAATAATAATAGTATTATAGGGCGATGGCGGAAACATCGTCTTCTGGGAATGTCACTACTACAAGAAATGCTTTTAAATAACTAAGTGATACAAACAAACTTAAATAAACGTTATAAATAAATTAATTACTTAGATAAAATCGAAATGAGAAGACTATCTCCAACTAAAAAGAAGTCTAGAACTAAAACGCCTAATAGATTATTTCTCGCATCTCAACCCGAGCCCAAAAACAAAGAAAATCCCCATCAACAAAACCTGCAAAATACACAAAAAATATCCACAATCAGTGGAGAGTAACTAACAGCTCTCCCAGCACAATATAGGATCCAAATAGCAATTTCAAGTAAAGTTAAAATAAATATTACTACACAACAACATGCTTCTAATAACAATAAGTAAATCAACAATAATGAACTTAAGATAGTCATACAAGATCCATAGCATAAGCCTCCAAAATAATTAAACAAAATAATATAATAGGTTTTGAGAAAGAGCAGAACGCCAGTAGATCGCAACCCACTTCCTAAGGTTTGTGAGATCGAAATCTCAAGACAGCCTATGGGCCTACATTCCCTACTGCGTGTGTCTAAGTGTAATGCCCCGATAATTCTCTCTTTTCAGAAATACTTTTATAACATAAAACTTAGAGAATTACCCAAGTATTATCGTCCGTGTGATAACGTATCGACTTATTTAGAATTTTGCAGCGAAAAACATATAACTAAACTTTAAACTTTATCATCATAAATAAATAAATAAATACTTTTAAATTAAACACTCTAAGTATGTCTACTCAACCAAACTTATTAAAGTACTTTCCTACCAAAGCAGAAAATAAGATATACTAGATTACACAACTCTCCATTCCCCGATTCCCATGATGCAACATCTGCGAAATTGTAAATGTCAATGTTTTAAAGAATCTGCTCACTAAAATGGGTCATCACAAGATCAATAAGGCAAAGCCATGATCACAATCACAAACAAAGCACGTAATCAGCAAAGCTGAGTACTACATACTAATACATAAGCATTCCTAACATGATACTAATAAATAACATGCAGGGATAAATATTAATATAAGGGAAGTTCTATATGGTGACCCTCAACTTTTTTAAATTCTATTTGGTAGACAATTTATATCTTTCCTCTCTTTGGTAACCCTCTATTTTATTTTTTGTATTTTCTTTTACCTTTTTTTAATAAAAATTATTTTTTAATTACAAAAAACTAATTTTAAAATGAAAAAAAACTCAAACCCTCTCCCCCACCATAACCACCCATCCTACCATCCCTTCTCCTCCCCTAGCCACTATCACCCACTTCCTCCTTCACTACCAGCCACATCGGAAACCACCCACCGACGCCACCCACCCAGCCTACCGAAACCACCCCCACCCGTAGCACCCACCAGCCTACCGAAACCACCCCCACCCGTAGCACCTAACCCAACCACCTCTGTACCCCAATTCGAACCTCCCCACTCAATCGAACCCTCTCGCCGCCCCAAATTGAACCACCCCCACCCAGCCGAACCCTTTTGCCGCCCCAAATCGAACCACCCCCACACCAATTCGAACCACCCCCACCCCAGATTTTGAACTCAACTTCAACCCCAATTCGAACCATGGTGATTGATGAAGGTGGTGATGAGGGTGGGGTCGTCGGGGTTTGAAGGGGTTGGGGGGTTTCGGTGGTGGCTTTGGGGGTCGGAGATGGGGTGGTCGGAGGTGGGGGGTTCGGTGATGGAGTTTTCAAGGGTGAGGGTGATTGGGCAGGTTGGGAGGGGGACAGGGGTGGCTGGGTTTTTTTAAAAAATTTCAAAATCAGTTTTTTGTAATTGTAAAATCAAATTTTTAATTAAAAAATAATTTTAAAATGCAGTAAGGTCAAAGAAAATACAAAAATAAAATTGAGGGTTACAAAAGAGAGGAAAGATAAAAACTGTCTACCAAATAGAATTTAAAAAAGTTGAGGGTCACCATATAGAATTTCCCTTAATATAATCATATAACATTATGCAGACAACTTAGACTGAACTAAACTCTAAACATCTTTTTATTACTTTAATGGAATAGTTATTTGGACTCGAGATGTCTTATCTACTAAGCCTTCACTAAGAAAACGAAACACGGGCGCGACTCCGTATTCCAGAATGACCTGCAATATCGAGGAACCTTTTTGAAAAATAGGAATGGTGATCAATCCACCGCCAGAAAGTCATGGCACGCTCACCATGTACCCCAACTCCTAATGTCCAACTCTAGACGTGCACCAGTCTAAAGTCTATAATTATCCTCGTTACACTTTACGTGATTTACATTTTATTACTTGTTATGACACACACACAAGTAACACAAAAATATCAAATCAAACATTCACAACTGAACTTCTCTTTTTATCTTAGGATTTAATAAGTGATTACACAACTTACAATCCAGGATTACTTTCTTTAATCTCAATCTTTCTTATTTGTTGAATCTAGCAAACCAATCTTACCTTTCAATGACATAACTTATCAACTTACCAAATAAGGCTCACAATCCTTATAAAGTAGTGAAAATAATACTTGTAAGGGAACACATGTATAAACATGATTCAATCTCAATAATATATTAATTCCCCCATGTGAATTAATAAATAAAGTTCTCATCCACATGCTTGCATCAATAATCTCATTCTCATACAAACATGATAATCTTTAACTCATAATCAAATCTCATAATTAACGTGCTTGCACAAAGGCATAAAACATGTAAAAATTCAATCATACTAGAAATCATATATGAACTTATAAAGTTCCTATACATGATACTACAACTTTTTCTCCTTAAATCATGATATTAATCACATAGCACACAGGTATGTACGTACCTTGTGTAGACTAATTGAAAGGCCACTTTTCTACTCTAAAAGTTGCCTACGAAATAATCTCCGCCTAACAGAATACAAAATATCGGTATATCAATGTACCAATAAATTTACAGCAATAAAACTTCACTTAAAAGCGTGTCAAAACCTTTTCTAAAATTCTTTTGACAGCAAAGATTAAATATTTCAAACCTTAAAATATGGTACTATTAAAATAGGCTTTTAAAAACTCAAAAATCAAGACTTTAATATTTAAATCTCACCTTGAACATAAAATATTAAATCTGAAATTTGTTTGCTTAATAATATGAAACATATAATTTGAAATAATTAAAGATACAATCTTTGAATAATAATTTAACAAAATAATAATTAGAGATATTAAATCAATATATATGAAATCAATATAAGAAAACGAGGAAAAGGATCAAAAGAAAAAGGGAGAAAAAGAGTGAAATACCGAAATCGCGAGTGAAATATGACAGTAAAATTGCGAAACTTGCAGCGGCCATAACTGATAGAATAATAATCGTAATCGAGTGATTCTTGAGCCTAAGTTCAATAACTTCTCGAGATATACAATTTCTCAGAAGGAATTTTTGGTTAAAAATAAACGAAACTATGAGAAATCTGGACAATCAGATTCGGATGAGAGAAAAAATGAGTGAAGGGAGGGAAAGAGGAAAGAAGAATTCGTGGAAAACAAAAGCCAAATCTTAAAATATGAATCATGGGAGGTTTAATGAAGTGTTTATAGGTTCACTTCCCCTAATTGTAATCCCCCGCATTTTTATGAAATTTTATAAATATATTTTTTACGTATTTATAAATGATTTTATTATTTTTTGAACCAAATTATTTAATATTTGATTTACTTGGAAATTTGAAAGAGCTTTTAAATAATTAAAGATTTCATTTATTGGAACTTTAATTTATTTTAAGTAGTACTTGATTATATTCATTAATATTTTATGTACTTATATTGTTTATGGGTTGAGGAGCCCAAACTTGTGAACTATTAAGCCTTTTCTTGGAGCCCAAGTACTATTTTTATTCCTACTAGGATTCCTAATCCTATGGTTTCCTTATTTTGGTGATCATTAGGGAAAAGAGGAACCTATAAATACCTTTCCTTATACTCATTAAACCCTATCTGCCTCTTTTTCCCACAAGACTTATTTTCTTTCCTAAACTTTATTTTCCTTTCTTTTTCTTTGTGTTGGTCGACATATTGGTCGACTTCCCCCTTGTTTTCTTTGGCTCGAGTTTCTTCTCTTCTTGCTCCATTGTTATTGCTTGGTTCATTGCTTCGTTGTTCTTGATCGAATGCATCAGTTTTCTCTTTTGCTTCACTCGGTTTTTCGTTCGGTTTGTTCGAGCTCTTGCTCGTGTTGGTGTTGTTGTCCAGTCGAGTGAATCACTCGACTTTTGCCTCGTTTGTTCGTGTGTGCTGCTGCTCGTTTCTCTCATGGCTGGACTCGAAGCCCACGCACTCTCTCGCACGCACAGCCCCGCACCCGCAGCCCGCACTCGTCACATCTCTCGCTCGCACAGCACCCGACACCCGCACCCGCACTCTCACTCGCCCCGCACAGCACGCACAGCGAGTGTTCGTGCTCGTGTGCTTGTGTGCCGTGTGTTTGTTGTTCGTTCGTTCGTTCTTCGATCGTTGTTTCGTTTCGATATCGTTTCTTCCGCTTAATTCTTAAACCTTCTCCTCTAAATATTATTTAATTATTATTTATATATTTTACTGATTTTAATTATTTAATGTTTTTAGTTAATATTAATAATTAAAATTAGTTGTATTATATTCTATATCAAATTTGAGAAATTTATATCGTTGAGATTATTATTATATTTCCAGAATATATATTTTATGTTTAAAGTGAGTTTTAAGCATGATAATAATAGTTTTTCATATTTTTAAAGCCTATACTAGTAGTACTATGTTTTAGGGATTGGAAAATATGATTTTCGTTGTCAAAAGGTTTTTGGAAATTGTTTTAGCATATTTTTTTAGAGAGAATATTAATTTAGAGTTATTTGTTATTTGGTAGGCGGCGATTACTCTTTAGGCAACTTCTAGTTTGAGAAAGTGGCCTCCCGTTCGGTCAACACGAGGTACGTACATAATTACGTGCTATGTGGCTTAGTATCATGTTCTAAGGAAGATTTAAATTTTAGTATCATATATAGGAACCTATTTTGTTCATATATGTGATTTCTGGAAATTATTTTATATGTTTTATGCCTGTGTGCAACATGTGATTTAGAATTTATTATGAATATCGGATTATATGTTTGTATGGAATAATTGATGCAAGCATGTCAAGAAAGTTTATTTATTAATTCGCATGGAGAATTAGTATATGTTATAGAAGTTGAATCATGTTTTGCATGTATCCTTTGAAATGTATTGTTTTGATTATCTTATGAGGGTTGTGGACCTTATTTGGTAAGTTTACCAGTTATGCCTATATAAAGGTAAGATTATTGTTGGCTATGTTCAACAAGTAAAGTGAGTTCAGAATAAAAAGGAATTAAAGTAGTCTTGGATTGTAAGTTGTGATCACTTGTTAAATCCAAAGATAAAAGAAGTTTTGTTATGAGTGATTATTAATTATGTGTTACTTGTACGTGTGTGTCAACACAAGTAATAAGATGTAAATAATGTAAAGTGTAACGAGAATAGTTATAGACTTTAGACTGGTGCACGTCTAGAGTTGGACATAAGGGTTGGGGTTATGGTGAGCGTGCCATAGCTTTTCTAGGAATGGATTGATCACCACCCCTCTTTTATTTCAAAGATTCCTCGATATCGCAGGTCAATCTGAAATGCGGAGTCGCGCCCGCATTTCACATTAGTAGGCAAGACAGCTCGTTCCAATAACTATTCCATTTAAGTAATAAAAAGATGTTTTGAGTTTAGTTCAGTAAAAGTTGCCTGCAGTTTATTATATGATTATTTATTATTTATTCCTACACGTTATTGTTTAGTATCATGTTTAGGAATGTTTATATTTGATATGTAGTACTCAGCTTTGCTGATTACGTGCTTTATTTGTGTGTGTGATCATGGCTTTGCCTATTGATCCTGTGATGATCCTTCTGGTGAGCAGAGTCGATATAGCATTGACATTACAGGTTCACAGATGTGCATCGCATTGGGAATCTGGAGTGGAGAGATTGTATATCTAGCGTAGTTTAATTTCTGTTTTCGTAGGAACATATTTCTTTCAGATAGTTGTTTATTTAAGTTGGTTTGTTAAGTTTCAAACACTTGTCATTTATTTAGTGAGTTTAATAAAGTTGGTTTTAGTAAATTGTTTTCCACTGCAAAATTCTGAATAAGCCGATACGTTATCACACGGGCGATAATACTTGGGTAATTCTCTACTTGTGTATCTATAAAGGTATTTTCTAGAAAGAGAGAATTATCGGGGTGTTATACTAATCCTAGTAGAATTAGGAGTACAGAAGAATAGGAGTCTTCTTAGGAAAAGAATTACTCC
This sequence comes from Beta vulgaris subsp. vulgaris, assembly GCF_026745355.1. Lineage (NCBI taxonomy): Eukaryota > Viridiplantae > Streptophyta > Magnoliopsida > Caryophyllales > Amaranthaceae > Beta > Beta vulgaris. Next base: position 16,709,634 of record NC_079202.1, read on the forward strand.
TTTGGGCTTTCAAATAGGCTCAAAAGGCTACAAATTGGGCTCCTCAACCCATAAGCTTAATTTAATAATTAAATATACTTTAAATACTACTCTTTAAATAATTAAAGTACCACTTAATGAAACATTTAATTAATTTAAGAAATAAAAACCATGAAACTCTTTTAACTTCTCAAAATAGTCAAACATTAAAATAATTCGACTCATAAAATATTAAATTATTTATAAATATACTTTAAATATATTTATAAAATTCATAAAATTAGGGGAGATTACAGTCTACCCCTCTTAAAAGAAGTTTCGTCCCGAAACTTGGGCACGAAAACCAAAGCTTTTAAGAAAACTCTCTTTCAAAACTTTAAAGTAGGCAAACTCGGAGATATTATAAAATTCATAAAATTACGGGGTATTACACTAAGAATGGCCAAACTCCCGATGCAGGATAGTACCCAGCTCAGTACTTCCTAACCTCACGGACGACAACAATGAACCCAGGTAATACCCCTAAATCGCAACCTAGGTGGTTGTCATGTTTTTTACCGGGGACTACATCTATCCCACCGGATATCTTAATCTCAACAAAATAGTTCCGCAAATAAATACTATAGTGTAGTCATCAATTAACTTCAAATAAAATTAATAAGGTTGCCTTTAAGGCTTTACTCCTAAAATTAGCAGAGACTAGGATCGCAACCCCAAGAGTCTCAATTCAACAATATTTATTCTTCCCAAAGTAATAGTAATTATAAATAATAATCATAATCATAATAAAATAAATAAATAAAACATGCAACAATTCTTCAAATAAAGCTCCATAACAAGATTTCACCTCAAAAGAAGTCTTAACATGCTTCAACACAATAAATTACACCTTTTGAAATGATTCTAAACATAAGCAGCAACTTCAAATAAACATCATTTTTAGCATACACAATATTTTTATGAGATTTCAAAATATGTTCAAGATTATCTCAATAGCTTTCCAACAAACGGTCATAAGCTCAATTCCGATGTAAAACGAGTGAGATATGACACTTTGAACATACACTGTCCAAACTGATCGCAAGTCGTGAAATAGCTCGCGAGCCGCGAAATGCCTTATGTTTCCTTTTCTCATGCACAACAATAGGTATGTTATTTCTCCCAAACTTTCACCACACTCATACACCATAACAAAGTATACCCAAGTCAATATATGATTATACCATAGAAACTAACTAGTTTAACATGAGAATTAACCTGAAACATAAATTACATAACCCCCAAACATGACAATTCAACATATAACAACTATTCTAACATGATTAATCACAAAATATGTGAATCATAGCTCAAAAAAAATAAATTCCAAAGCACTAAAACCATCTGAATTCATCCAAAACCACATCCAACAACAACATTTAACAAACATGCTTATAAACATAACCCTAATATCGTGCTACCAATTTTTCACAAACTCCTAATACTTTCATGATTAAAAAATACATATAACATCACAAGCGTAACAATAGGAATGAATAATAACATTTATGCAATCCTAACATGATACTAACATGAATAAAAAAATAACAAGAACAATTCTAATAGCATCCTAACATATTCCTAAGCCTAATAACATGATTTCTAGCCTGCTAACATAAATCCTAACAATACCAAAATCACTACTCTAATCCTAATGTGCTAGAAGAGATGTTAATTACCTGGACTTTAGGTGGAAAATATACTAGAATGGCAAAGAAAGAAGAGAATGACATTGCTCCAGAAAACTCCAAGAAGACCGGATGAGTCGTCTGTTTGAAATGAAAACTGCAGATACGTCTTTCACTTTCTTCAAAGATAAATTACACCATGAGCAAGATCTTTCCGACTAGATGAATTGTGACTACTCACACATCCAATTTTGATAAGAGACGAAGGAAATATGATGCAAACAAGATAGGGGTACAGAAATGGTCGAAAATGCGGAAGAGAGAAGAAAAGGAGTTGATATGCACAAAATTTCTGACTTGTTTCCAGCATTATGGAGGGGGTTAAAGTGCAGTAAAAGAATGAGATTATTCACCTCATTAAGCAAAGGTTTAAGGGTGCATTAGGGTGGATTAATGGGGGATTAACTAAGGGGATTACAAGAGATTCAAAGGTTAGCTTAAAACTCTTCATCCTCCACACCATAATTGCTGATTTTCGGCCAGCATGACACGCCACATGTGATGTAACATTTCATCACCCAAGTCGGTCCATCAATGATACAAAAACGCTACGCGACAACACCGCATCCTAAACACCTAAATAAATAACGAAACTAACATAACTTATAAAATAAATAACTAACCTTTAAAAATAAATATACATAAATATATCACAGCATATAAAAATATATACACATTTTCACAACACGTTCCAAAACAATTTAAATAATAAATTATTTATTTTTGCGAAAAATATCATTTTAATATAAACAAACACCAAAAAAAGGGTGAAAATTACAGGATGTTACATGTACATTAAGTAAAACATAATAGTATAACTTAAATAACGATTAATGGTTAACCAAAAAACCGTACCGAAAAAACGATTAGTTGTTTAGACAATTAACGATTACGGTTCGCAAAAGTAGCAAACTGAAACTTCCGGTTACCGAACCAAAATATTGTTTCAGAACGGTTAGCTACCCATGAATACCCTTATATAAAATAGCAAGATGTCACGGGTTCAAATATTATTTTAAACCAATTTTACTTTTGTTATTAGACATGACTTATATACACATTAGACAATTCTAGTGAAGTAACAAAAGTGCCACGTGACATGTATACAGTCACGCACACCTTTTAATATTTGTTATTAGACATGACTTTTGTACACTAAACAATTCTAGTGAAGTAACAGAGGTGCCACGTAACATGTATACATTATCACGCACACCTTTTAATATTTGTTATTAGACATGACTTATGTACACTAAACAATTCTAGTGAAGCAACAGAAATGCAACGTGACATGCATACATTGTCACGCATACCTTTTAATATATTTATATAGATATCCATACTCTCGGTAAATGCGAGAATACAATTTGTTATGCATTCTTAGTTGTATCCATTAATGAAGATACAAAAAAATGGGTAAACAGCAAATAAACAGAAATGACAAGATATACATAAAAAAAATGGCCTTGATTTCCCTAATTGACATTACAATTCCCTATCTGATTATTTCACGACTCACACTACGCAAACTATACTGGGCTAAAAGCCTATCAAAAACATCTACATTGACTATCTCAGCAAAATTTTATGCCCCTCAAAATCAGTGGGTACATTCGTACAGGTAATAGATGTATTCAAGAATAGCTAACCTACACCATACAAGCAAATAAAAGTATGAAGAATTATATTCTGAACCTGCGCTTCATTCCCGATCACAGCAGCAGAGTGTTTTATCCTGCGCTGAACTGAGAATTGGCAATTCTTCAAACCAAGATTCCATTATATCACATTGGACAACGGAAATTTGTGTTCGGGCCACTTGGGGTATGCACGTTTAAACAAGCTCATGCAGAGAGTGTCATTCTGCTGAAGGACTCCATTCAAGTGACACTTCATTGCCCCTGCAGTTCAAGAAAATTTGTCAATACTGGAACGACAACAAGAGAACCCTCTATTTGGTGGTTTGAGGGTGGAGAACGCATGCAATATAACAATAATTTTTCGATCAATTTTTTAAAAGCTGGATCGAGGTCAAATCAAATCTAGTCACGAATAACCTGCTGCAAACAAAACACGAGACCACCATTACAGGGAGGCTCATGGGTGTAGTCATGTATGTGGGTCACTAGAAAAGATTTTTGTTTGAGATTGTTTTATTTCACTAAGCAAGCCAGATAGCCATATAGATCATCTTTCAATTGTTGTTGAGCCCCATTGAAAGCAAACATACTTTAAGAAACAAAGTTCAGCAAGTGCAGCCGGCTCGACTTTTCTTGGCTTTTTAAAACATGTTGGCGCATCTTCCATCAGATCATTAACTTATCCTTGGCCTGATAGCTTTCTACTAAAAAAGATACGGGCACCTGGAAATTACAAACTGAAGGACGAAAAGTGGCACCAAAGATCTCAAGCAAAATCTTAAGTCTTCCACCAACCACACATGGTAAATGGTACAGAAGGGTGGAAAACAAGAACAAAACAACCCCAGGATAAGAAATATCACTGAACTTGGAAAAAAAGAAGAGATGGAAAAACAATTCTGGAAGTTAATGATGGTAAAAAAGAAACGTACCATGTGTTCCAACAGGCTCTGTTATACGACCACGACGTCCACATTTAGTCCATACTTCTACAGGCTGCAGTATATATAGCCACTTGAATGAGCTAAGCCAATCATACCATTATATACATAATTTTGCTATTTTAGATCAACTCCTCCTCCCCCCCCCCCCCCCTTCCCCTCACCCCTCCCAAAAAAAGCATTACAAAAGGAGAAGGGGAAAGTTGGAGGATGGAGAGGCAAAAGATAAGCTAACCATACCTTGAACCATTTAACATCTTCTGGATTGTGGAACATATATCTGACTGTCGCTCTTACTTTTGAAACTCTCTGGGGATAACTACATCAAAAGAAAGTTCCATAATTTACAACTGATAAAAAGACTAACTTGGCAAGAAAGAAAGCAAGTGGGCTAAGTGACATGGAGAGCCATTAAAGTTCAAAAAGTTAAAAGATATCAGATAGAAACTGGCTCAAAGTTATTGCAATAATAATCTAGCAAACTCATAACATAAAATAAAATTGCATGTGCACACCTCAGATGACAATTGCAACTTTGCAAGTCAAATGTGTACAATAACAAATGTTATTACATAAGGCCATCCAATATCCATAGACTACACGCACATCCTACTATAAACAGTATAGGAGGATATTCACGTGAGAGATATGCAACAGTTCATTACTTCACAGAGATCAGTTCATAAGAGATAGTCTCTCCATTTTTTTGTTTAATGGGACATCTGGTTTTGCACATGAACCAATTAAAAAGTACAAAGGGTTGAGAGGAGAGTGACGATAAGGAAAAAGTGATAAAGTTTAAGAGGAGAGTAAAAGTAATAGAGATGGTAGGCCAACAACCTACCATACAAAGAAAAAGGGTCAATTGTCCCAATTATAAAAAAAAAAAACACCCCTAAATGGCACAATTTAGAAACAGAGGAAGTATTAGTTATAATCAATAAAGATTAGTTTTCTCAGTCAAATAAATTTCAGTTCAATAGAATCAGGTCAAAAGAGTCGGACCCAAATCAACATATAGAAACTTGACCATCAAAAGTGATATTACTCGTTGGATAATCCAAAACTTCTTGACGAGGAAGCTGACTATGGAGTTACTAAAATGCTTTAGCAAAAAAATCTTTTTGAGAATGTGAGGCATATTAACATCAAATTTGCACAAGTCATAACTCATAATACAATTTCTGAAAGTCAAGAAAATTTACCCAGTCAAAATTATCTTCTTCAGCATTATCCTATCTGGATCAACACTTAGCAAAGAACCGACAGCAGCTAAAACAGGTGAGCCCACGTCTCCTGCTATCTTCATGGCAACCAAACAAGAAGGTGGAAATGAAATTGGAGCATATATTGAAGCTACAGAAAAGCGCCCTGCATGCAGAAATCTCTCCATCTTGTGCTTGTCTGAATTGATGCTATCGGAAGAATATACTGGCCTTCATGATACAAGTCACAGGCCTCAGTATGATAACACATGAACCATAAAGAATATAAATTCTGCAAGCGGGTGTTCTTTTCACAAAGAAAAACTCACCTTGCAACAAACTGCCGGAAACCAACATGAAATATTAGTTCCTCTTTTCCTTTAATTGGTTCTTGATAACTATCGTGCTTCTTAATGCTGTTAAGACAGTAAATTATGTGATTAATGATAGCCATAGCACAGAAATTATGACAGCAACCAGGAGCCAACAGAACAAATACCTAAAGTGCAGAACCGACATCTTGGACTCATGTTGCAATAGCCCACATGTTATAATGGGCATTATCTTTGCACGCAAACATAAAGTTGAAGCAACAGTTTTTGGTACTTCTTTGATATAGAGCCTAGCATATGTGCCAGGTGAGACAGTGTCATCGGAACTTTCTCTGTCCTGTTCCAAGGCTTTAGCAGTCACATGTTTTCGAGTTCTTGCAAAATTATCAAAGGTGAATATTCTAGCATATTCTGGAGGCAGCGATTCCTACTCATGGAGAAAGATACAGACAGCGACCAAGTCAGAAATCAGTTGAGATTTGTGCACATTATAAGTTTACAAGTCCTTCCAAGAGGCACAAACATTATCACCTTAGGATCCCATGAAGATGTTCTAAACGACTTCAGGCCTCTGTACTTAGCAAAACGCTTTCTAGCAGGCACATCTATTGGAGTATCGACTTCATCTGGGTATTCTGAAAGTTGTACCACTAATAAGCAAAACAAGTGATTCCAACAGGCACTATGAAAATGAAGAAAGTCACCAAAAACAGAACATGTTCCACACAAGTTAACATGAAAGTCAAGTCCAGATCCTTTGTTCATCAAGAAAGATCGCCATACAATAACTACTAAACATGGAACACAATGATGGATAAGAATGCGGAGTCAATGTATGAGGTATCACGGCCAGTTTTCCAGATTTTGGTTTTAAGATTATAGAAATCATATGATAACTTCCCCCATTCCAAAATAGAGTTCCCATTTCTTTTGGGCACAAGTATTAAGGAGAAACCATAAATGGGACCTTAGTTGTATTAAATCAGAATTATTAATTGAAGTTGGTACACTATTCATGAATTCTTTACTGAGGAGAGAGTATGTGGACTATTTTACAAAGTCATCTTGTTATGGGGAAGTGGATAATATAATTAAAAAAAAAAGCTAAATAATATTTTAATATGTGGACCCATACCAAATAAGGAAATGGGAAATCTATTTGGGACAGATAAATGGAAAATGGGAACTCTATTTAGGGGCCGAGTGAGTAGGTTGCATAACATAGTCCTAACTCCTATTTATGCTAATTTGAATGTTGAGAGCCAAAACATGGAAAACACCTATTCTGCTTCTTCATTCTTTGGTTTAGTTTTAGAGAGAACTTAAAATTGAGAGCAAAAACATATGAACAAGCCCTAAGGGTTCTACAAAATTATGCTACTACCCCTAGCAACCTCCTACATAGTTTTCTAATTCTAAAGATTCAATCACCATCTCTATCGCCTTTTATTCCACCCCAATTATCACTGTCGATCCTACCTCTGCTAATGCCATCAGAGCAACACTCAGAAACATGCTAACCAGCGAACCACATATCTAGCACTTAAGGATTGAGTGGTGACTTGGGTTTGTTGAGTGTTTAGTGTTGAAAGAAAGGCATGGGATAAGGTGATGGTGATGCTGATCAGCAAAAATAATAAATTAAACACCAAACTCTACTGATTTCACAAAAAAGAAGTGATTTTCCAATTGAAACCCCCTTAATTGTATCAGGCAGCACACTGCATACAGCTGTACAATAGTCAGAGCTTCGAACAGCAATATGAACGGGGAGAGGAGGAAGAACTGGATATTTGAATTAAATGTTCCAACCAGCTAGAGAATTATGTTGGTGTATTCAAGACAAAAGATAACATGATCTCTTAACACAAAGAGCACGTGATAGTTGGGTCACCAACAACCTCATCTCTTCACACCATTAAAATGTCAAGAGTTCGGTAAGAAATACATAATGTTACATGTTGGAAATGTTCCAAGAAAAGAAAATTTTAAACTCTACATGAGCATGCCAGGCTGACCAGTTCTCAATCATATGGCCTAACGTCAAATTCTTAGAAATTTGCATAAAATGGATAACAAAAACAGATACTTTCAGAAGAACCAAACAATTCGTCTAGAACAATAAATAAATTACCCTCATCTTCTGCATGAGCTTCTTTTAATCTTTTGATATCATCTTCTATCTGCTCCTTAGTCATATCCCCATCCTGTAAAGAAAACAAGATTGGGTTAAACCCGTGATACAAGTATAAATTATAAAGTAACCAAATAAACAAAGATAAAGTAAAATGCAGCAGAGATCAATTAGCACAAACATAAAAAGAAATAGCTTAATGCACAAACAGAACTCCTGTTGACCAGATCAACCAGATGTCACACTGCTTTCCATTTTGTAACTATTTCAAACAATTTTACTCCCCGTTTTTTTTTTTTTTTGGGGGGGAAGAGGACGTGTTAGGGGTGGTGACTACAATCTGACAAAAACAGCATCTAAACCACATACTTCACACAAACATGCAGGTATTGGGTGAAATAAGTAGAGTACATGCTTTCAAAAGCATAACAGTCACTACTTATAGCTAGACTAACGCTGCAAAAACTATCTAATTGTTCACTATTCAGCATCGTTACATGTTCTAGAGTCCCAGTAACAAAAGAAGCATACACAGCCATACAGACAAAGCTTCTTGGAACCTAGACATGCAAAAGCATGCACAAGACATCAAAAATATATAAGAATATACAACTTTATAGAGCATAGCTCAAGAAAGATGCCACAGCTAAGCTTACCATCATCACTGAATCAGTCTCTGTGCCTCCATCAGATTCTCCAAGGTCAACAGATCCTTGATCTTCATCAAAGTCGAAATTTTTAGAAACCTCACCAGAACAAACATCAGTTTCTAACTCATCCAAGACCATGCCATCATTTGACTCATCACCACTGCCAACATCATCCTCGTCGCTGCCATCCAAAATCCAAGCAGCCTGAAGTGTAAAAAAAATTATATGCTAAGCAGTAAGCACTTAACATAAGGTATCAAACAAAAACACCCAGAAATTGACAATTAGTAGGGATTTGACTATATGACCTCTTCCCTAGGGACTATTACAGAATCGAGATAAGTGATGATAGATAAAAAAAAGGCCAAGACAAACCTGGTATTCTGAAGTACCAGGTGGAAGTCTCCTCTTCTTCAATTTCTTATTCTTCTGATTTTCCTCTGCCTCAGCCATTTCAGCCTCAGTTGGCCAAGTCTGATAGAAGATAAAGGATTATGAATATGAACTGCCAAAAATTTAAACAGAAATGAAACATTCCTATTTTAAAGCCATAACTATCAACAAATCCAACAAAATAGATGATGTCAAGAAGCAAGCTGCTGTAAGCATTTACATATTTGTCAACTAAAGACTTAGTCACTTGACTTCTTGGAATGATTCAAATACGAATATATTGAAACGGGTAGATATTGCGTAGTAATATATGTGCGAAAAGAAATTAGCAACGAACTTGTGGTGAATTTAGTTTAAACCTCATCATACCAACAGATGATCTAAGCTCATAAACAACAAGCAATGTGCAAGGAATCATAAGGCGCCAAATGTAATTATTTATGTGAGGAGGGGCAAGAAAGGGAAAGACCCAAAAGAAAAGTCAGCTGAATGAAATAGGACAAGGGCAGTAAAGACTATCAGGGAGCAGCAGAGGATATTCTTACACCAATGATGAGTCACTGTACCTAGGAGTGAGGCAAGAAAAGGAACGTTGGGATTAGGGCAGCCACCTGGGCTCTTTTCCTAGGACTATAAATAACCATAAGTAGTAGTGGATATTTTCTTTTATGGAATGTTTTGTCTAGTTTTTTTTCTTTTCTTGTGGAGAGTGCTCACCTCTTGAAAGTTGAGTAAGTTGTGTTAGTGTTGAGGTCATTTGATCCGATTAATATAACATATCCCTTTTGTTTTGCCCTAAAGATTTGAGCTTTAATCTGATTCCCAGCAACTTGGTATCAGAGCGAGGCTAGATAACCATGCCACCAACGCAAATACAAAGACTTGAGCACCTCGAGAATGATGTCGTTGGGATTCAAACCACCTTAACCGAGGTTATGGCCAACCAACAAACGGTGGTGGAGAGGTTGTCCAACGAGATGGATCTCACAGACCAGAGGATAGAAGGGCGGGTAAACCGGGCTCGTGAGACCCAAGATGCCTACATTCAGCAGATCCAGGAAGAATACCGGAAGGCCCATGAGGATTTGAGGGCCACACTGGCCGCCCTGCTTCAGAGGGGACCGGCCAACTCCGCCACCCACAACAATATACCAACAAGGAGGGGGGGCCACCATGGAGAGGGAGAACAGGAGAACAACACCTTTCACACCTTGGAACAGAGCAACTCCAACACAGGTGGGGGAAATTGGAGGTACAAAAAGCTCGACTTGCCCTATTTTAATGGCTCCAACCCCGACGGGTGGATCCTACGAGCAGAATGGTATTTCAAATTTTACCGATTGGAGGAAGGAGAGAAAGTGGAAGCCGCCGTCGTCGCCCTCGACGGGGATACCCTACTGTGGTTCCAATGGGCGAACAAGAGGAGGGAGATACTGACGTGGGAGGAGTTGAAAAGTTTGGTGTTGCGTCAGTTCAGGGCCGTCGGTGCCGGAACTTTACACGAACAATGGCTCGCTCATGAACAGGTGGGAGGAGTGGAGGATTATAGGAAGAGGTTTATAGAGCTTCTAGCACCGTTGGAGGGGGTATCAGAGGAGATTGTTAAGGGGAAATTCATCAATGGGCTCAAAGAGGACATCAGAGCAGAAGTGGCCTTGTTGGGCCCAAGATCCTTAGAGTCAGCTATGGACCTTGCCATACGAGCATAGCAGAAGGTCAAATGGGCCTCACAAAAGAAACCCCAACCCTCCTACTCAAGGACCCAGCCCATCACTACCCAAACCCACAATCCCAGAACTAACAACCCCACTAACCCAGCTGGATCATTTTCAAGCCCTTATACCAAACCCCAACTCACCTACCCCACCCACACCCAAAGCTCCCAGCATTCAAACAACCCCATCCGGCGACTTACGCATAAAAAAATGCAACACCGCCGTGAGCACGGTTTATGTTTCCGGTGTGACGGAAAATGGAGTGCCGGCCACCGTTGCCAGCGCAAAGAGTTGAGCGTTTTGATGGGATCGGAAGGACCGGAGTGCGTGGAGGACGCGCCGGAGGAGGAAAAAGACGGTGGCGAAGAGGAGGAAAAAGGGGAGGAGCTGGGTGTACCTCAACCGGAGATTTCTTTATGTTCCGTCTTGGGAATTAATAACCCAAAAACACTGAAATTAAGGGGAACCATTCAAGGGCATGAAGTGATAGTGATGATCGACCCGGGGGCGACCCATAACTTCATATCTCTGACCACCGTGCAAAGATTGGGTATTCCTATCACCACTACTGGAGGGTTCGGAGTAACGCTAGGGACCGGCGAGACCGTGCAAGGCAAGGGGGAGTGCAAGTCTCTGCTCCTACATTTACAAGGTATTAATGTAATTGAAAATTGTCTACCTTTAGACTTGGGTAATTCTGATTTAATTTTGGGAATTCAATGGTTGGAAAAGCTGGGTACCATGACAATGAACTAGAAAACACAAACCTTGAGGTTCCAAGTGGGGCATGATACGGTCACTTTGAGGGGGGATCCTTCATTGGGGAGGACCTTGATTTCGCTAAAGGTAATGATGAAAACCATTGCTAGAGAAGGGGGAGGTTACTTGGTGGAACTTAACAGGATGGATGGAGAGACAAAACCACAGGCCAAACCCGAAATTCCCTCATACCTCATTCAAACCTTAGCCAACCACCACAAGATTTTTAACCCACCCACTACCCTACCACCTTACCGTGGCCATGAACATGCCATTGTGTTGAAAGAGGGGAGCAACCCTGTCAGTGTAAGGCCCTACCGCTACCCACACATACAGAAAAATGAAATTGAAAGGCTTATAGAAGATATGCTGCAAGCTGGGTTGATTCGGCCTTCAACCAGCCCTTTTTCCAGTCCCGTGTTGTTGGTCAAGAAGAAAGATGGGAGTTGGCGCTTTTGTGTTGACTACCGGGCCTTGAACAAGACTACCTTTCCCGATAAATACCCTATCCCAATGATTGATGAGCTTCTTGATGAGCTTAAGGGGGCAGCCATATTTACCAAGCTTGACTTAAAATCGGGTTATCATCAAATCCAAATGAGGGAAGGTGATGTACACAAGACCGCCTTCCGGACTCACCAAGGGCACTATGAGTTCATGGTGATGCCCTTTGGCCTCACCAATGCTCCTGCCACATTTCAATCCCTCATGAATGACATCTTCAAACCTTACTTACGGAGATTCGTTCTTGTATTCTTTGACGACATCCTCATCTATAGCCCTAGCCCTGAAACCCACAAAGAGCATCTTCATTTAACCCTCAACAAACTAGCCCAACACCACCTCTATGCTAACCCGACGAAGTGTGAGTTTGGGAGGCAGGAAATAGCCTACTTGGGGCATGTTATATCTGTCCAGGGAGTTGCGGTTGACCAAGACAAAGTGAAAGTTATGACAGCCTGGCCATACCCGAAGAACCTCAAAGAGCTTCGAGGATTCTTGGGACTTACGGGTTACTACAGGAAATTTGTGGCTAACTACGCCACGATTGCTTCACCCCTCACCCAACTCCTCAAAAAAGATGCCTTTGCGTGGTCCCCTAAAGCCACCCGAGCCTTTGACAAACTCAAACACCACCTTACCACCGTCCCCATTCTAGCCTTACCCGATTTCACCAAAACCTTTGTGGTGGAAGCCGACGCCTCTAATCACGGGTTAGGGGCAGTTCTATCACAAGATAACCACCCTCTAGCCTTTTTCAGTCAAACCTTGGGTCCCCGTGCCAAACTAAAATCCATCTACGAGAAAGAACTCATGGCCATCGTTCTTTCCGTGATGAAGTGGAGGCACTACTTGCTAGGGAGGAGGTTCATTATAAAAACCGACCAACAGAGCCTGAAGTTTCTTATGGAGCAACGAGAAATTGGGCCAGAGTATCAAAGATGGGTTAGCAAGCTGTTGGGGTTCACATTCGATATAAGCTATCGTTCTAGGGTTAGTAATGTGGTTGCCGATGCTTTGTCAAGGCAACCAGAAGAGTCAATTGAGCTGCACAACATCAGTTCTACATGTCAATTTAACTGGGAGAAGTGGCGCACCCAGGTACAGCAGGATCCTTTCATTAAAACACTGAAGGCAGACCTCGAGGGGGGACGAAAGTGCCCCAAAGGGTACACTTTACATCAGGGGCAGGTGATGTATAAGGGTCGCTTGGTGATACCGAGGACCCTGGGCTTGGTAGGGGCTCTCATGAGGGAGTACCATGATGGGCCCATTGGGGGGCATGCTGGGGACATGAAGACATACCAGAAGTTGGTCGCGGCATGGTATTGGCCGGGCATGAGGAGGGATGTTCTGAGGTATGTGCAAAGCTGCCATGTGTGCCAACAAAACAAACAGACCACCTTAAGCCCAGGAGGTCTTCTCCAACCTCTTCCAATTCCCACCCAAATTTGGGACGAGGTGAGTATGGACTTCGTGGAGGGCCTACCTACCTCCTACGGCAAGGATACAGTGTTGGTAGTGGTTGATAGACTCTCGAAATATGCTCACTTTGTGGGTCTCAAGCACCCCTTCACCGCTCAAAGTGTGGCCGAAGCTTTTACCAAGGAAGTCATCAAACTCTATGGGGTTCCTACAACAATCGTGAGTGACCGTGACAAAATCTTCCTCAGTTTATTTTGGAAGGAATTGTTTAAATTGCAGGGCACATCTCTCCACTTTAGTACAGCTTACCACCCGCAATCCGACGGGCAAACGGAGGTGGTGAACAAGGCGTTAGAAGGCTACCTACGGTGCTACATCAATGGTAAGCCCAAGTCATGGTTCAAATGGCTTCAGTGGGCAGAATATTGTTACAACACCAACTGGCACGCAGCAACATTGTGCACACCTTACAAGGCTGTCTATGGAAGGGAACCTCCACACCTCACTAAGTATACAAGGGGCGAGACTGCAGTAGCCTCCTTGGAAGACCAACTGCTGGAGCGAGATGCGATGTTAGATGACATCAAGGGCCATTTGCTAAGTGCTCAGCAGAGGATGAGGCACTATGAGGATGCAAAAAGGAGGGAAGTCACGTTTGAAATTGGGGACTTGGTGTACCTGAAACTTCAGCCTTACCGCCAGCAATCACTTTCTAAAAGGCCTAATGACAAACTAGCAGCACGGTTTTATGGGCCGTTTGAAGTAGAGCAAAAAATAGGGCCAGTGGCTTACAAGCTCAGACTGCCGGATCATGCAAGGATCCACCCGGTGTTCCATGTGTCTCAGCTTAAGGCTGTTGTGGGACCTCGACCTGCTAACCCCACCATTCCTCCGCAAATAAGTCATGAACTAGTGCTGGAAGTTGAGCCAGAGCAACTCTTGGATGTGAGGTACTGCTCACTCTCTACTATCAAGCCCACTGAAGTCTTGATTAAATGGCTGAACCTCCCTGCATACGAGGCAACTTGGGAAGATTTTAATGCTGTGAGTCAACGCTTTCCTCTCTTTCACCTTGAGGACAAGGTGGCTCTTTGGGCCTGGGGTAATGCAAGGAATCATAAGGCGCCAAATGTAATTACTTATGTGAGGAGGGGCAAGAAAGGGAAAGACCCAAAAGAAAAGTCAGCTGAATGAAATAGGACAAGGGCAGTAAAGAATATCAGGGAGAAGCAGAGGATATTCTTACACCAATGATGAGTCACTGTACCTAGGAGTGAGGCAAGAAAAGGAACGTTGGGATTAGGGCAGCCACCTGGGCTCTTTTCCTAGGACTATAAATAACCATAAGTAGTAGTGGATATTTTCTTTTATGGAATGTTTTGTCTAGTTTTTCTTTTCTTTTCTTGTGGAGAGTGCTCACCTCTTGAAAGTTGAGTAAGTTGTATTAGTGTTGAGGTCATTTGATCCGATTAATATAACATATCCCTTTTGTTTTGCCCTAAAGATTTGAGCTTTAATCTGATTCCCAGCACAATGTTGACAAAAGTCCCGTCTTACAATACTTCTTAGCTGAACTAAACCAAGATGATTGAAAATACCACAACTACAATAAACTCATACCTTCATACTTCGGTAGAAATAACATTCATCTAAAAATTGATACTCTTATTAAGCTTATAAGTCACAAAAAGGCATGAAAAAATCAATCTAGCAGCACAAGACAGTTAGCTGAACTTTATCAAGCTAGCAATTGAATCGTTAAATTTTCTAGCTATTAGAAAACCATATCTACACTGGTTAAAAGGAACACAACCCAGTAGAAAGGTTAATGCAGGGGGGAGGGGAGCAACTTTACAGATAAATCCACGGAAGCTAAGACCCCATATAACAGGGAAAAAGAAAAGTGTTAGAAGCTAATCTACCAACCTGCTCTCCAGCAAGAGGATCCGGAACATTTTCAACGTGCAAAGGCTCTTGCTTTAAAATATCAGGCACTAAAGAGCTAATAACCTACAATGAGCAAACAAATCATATTGAGCATATCAATCAAGGTTGTGTTAAAACTGTACAAATTTAAACCTCTCATATATAGTATGTCAACAAATACTAAAAACTTGAACAGAAACGAGAAAAAATATAGTAACAGTAAGCTGCACAAGTAACATCTAACTCTTCTATCAATTTTAATCACTTGGTTATGTGAAGCTAACAGGTCTCCCCTTCTCACTCGTAATAAAAAAAGATGCAATAGCATTCAGAAGCTACAAAATTCAGAAACTTATTATTCTTCTTTAGAAAAAATTAGACCAGGCTAAAGAGCTTCTTTTTTTTTCCCAAAAAAATACTTATTTTCATTAGTAACTTTAATTACAAATGAAAAAGAATTTTCTAAAAAGTTCATATTTTAGTAATTAATTCAGGACAAATGTTACAAGATCTAGCATAATTATTGGATTTCCTTACATATTAGCGAACACATATAATCAAAGTTCATACCATAACCTTAGTTTTAAAAGGCGCAAGGCGCGAGGAGAAGGCGCGCGCATCCTGTAGACGAGGCGCACCTTTGGTGCTAGAAAGCTTAAAATTCAATTATAGAACATATTTTACACTCAAAACAACATACAAATAATTTTAAAAAATACAAGTTGTTGCAAATTAAAAATAGTGCCTGCTGATTGCAAAATTAGCTACTATAAAGATTAAGATTGCCAGCCTTTTTAATTTGCATACGAAATTAAGTTACCTGTTGCAATTACTAATTAACTTGAAATTGTTTCATTAAAAAAATACTGACCAGAAGCCAAGGAGAACAGAAGAAGGAAAGGAGTGGAGTAACGGAGATAAAAAGAAAAAAACAGGAAAAAGGAAAAAGAGATAGAGCACGTGAGTGCATGACTACTGAGGGTGGGGAGTGGGTTCATTTGCTACCTACTACTCAAAACTCACGCTTAATAAAAGAAAAACGAAGAAAGAAATTGGAGAAGCCTCGAGAAGTTCCAGATGAAACCTAACGGTTGCGGGAGATATGGTGCCGGCACTGATGCTAGGTTTCTCGCCAGCATCATCCGTCACCTCCAACGAGTCAGCCGCGATCAATTTCCACCAAAATATGAATTAGGGTTTTCTCCCAAATTAAGGATTTTTTATTAGGGTTCAATATGATGAAATTCAATGCTATAACAAAGGGATTTAGTTCAGAGCTCGTAAATCAAAGCCAAGGTAAGTTTAAATTTGTAAAAAAATTAATTATTTTTTCAGTCTCAACTCCGATCTACTCTCTCCCACGCCTCCTTACTAAAGGTGACCACGGCGGTGCGCCTTACGCCTCCCACAAGGCGGAAGAAGAGCGTGCCTCTCTTCATCTGCGTATCTCACCTCGCCTGAGTATGAGAAGGCGATTTTCTCTACACCTCTACTCGCTTGACGCCTATGCGCACCCAAGGCGCGCTTTTTAAAACTAAGGTCATAACACACCATAATAGACCAGCGCAATCCAAATCACAACAGGCCTTAAAATTTATAAACCCAATCCCTTGTTTCAAGCTATGATGCTTAAAGGTACAAATTTTGGATATGGACTCAGGGGAGGTAAAGGTAATAATAGAAAATAATATATTAACTTATATCTGATTTCAAAGTTTTTTTTTTCATTTTGAAATTTCCAAGATAAGGACAATAGTAGTTGCTAAAATAAAGTGAAATTTATACTTTGTACACAAGGGAAAAAACAAAGAAAAGATTAAAAAGGATAATGTATGTTTTTTACTGCTATGTTGCTGGAAAACAACAAAAGATTACAGAAAAAAATTAGGTGAAGAATGCAGAATAAGCAAATGAGTTTCCATAAGGAGAAAAGGTTAGTTTGTCTATTTTGAAAATGAGTGAACAAAGGAGTATGATACAAGCTCTAGAGTTATTACAGTCTAATATTTGACCATTCCTTCACTCCTAAGGCTATGTTTGATTCACCTGAAATTTTCTGATCTGAACTTATCTGATCTGAACTTATTTTTTCTGATCTGATCTGAACTTATTTTTTCTGATCTGATCTGATCTGAACTGATGTGATTTACAAGATCTTATCTTATATAAAATATATTATTACTATTATATTATTACTTTGTAAATCATTATTATGCAATACATTATAAGATCTTCTTTATAGTATTACTATTATTATCATTTTATTTCTATTACAACTTTTACACACTTTTATTAATAATAATAATTATTATTATTATCATTATTATAAGCACATCAATAATAATTATAATCATAATTATTATTATTACTAAAAATAATTATATAACTCAAGTCATTATTTTATAAGAGCACTTATACAATGTTAATTCACACTTTCCCTTAAAAAAAGTTTCACACTTGAGAAGTCGGCAAACTCAACTCTTTTTTTTCCATATAAAATAGAATAAGATATACAAACAACTATGACTTGAGCAAAAAATAAATAAATATCGTGCAACTTCAAATAGCTAGAGAGATTTGGAATTCGGTAGAAGAGGTATACCGAATCTAAATTTATAATTTGTATCTCACACTTAGCTTATTTTGAAATGTAATCCGAACTTAGTAGTTTCGTTGTCATGAATTTAAGATATCATATTTATATATTTCTTATTTTTGCATCAATCTTATGTTCTTAACACGTGGCTTTTAATTTTCTATTATTTAATAACAACAAATATAACTTAATATAATAATAACAATGACATTTATAATGGTAACAACAAGATTAATAATAATTACCAATATTAATAATTAATAAGTACAACAACAACAACAACAACAATAATAATTCTTTTGAACAAATGTACTAGTAAATAATAATACTCCCTTTGTATTTTTTTATCTTTCTCACTTAGAATCTTGACACTATTCACAATTAGAGATAATCTTTTAGATTTTTCTCATATATAAGAAAAAATATAGTCATGTGGGGTCTTGTTTGATTCGTCTCAATGAGTACTTTATTAATATTCAATTATTATAATTTTTATTAATATGTAGTGAAAGATATTTAATAATAATGAGTTTTTAAATATAAGCATGATATGATCTGAATTGATCTGATCTGATCTGATCTAGTCTGATCTGATCTAAACTTATTTTTTCTGATCTGATCTGATCTGAACTTATTTTTTCTGATCTGATCTGATTAGATCTGAAATAAGCAAAAATAAGGTGAACTGAACATAGCCTAAGTCCTAACCCCTACCCACATACTATTGTATCTGACCCACACATCCATGGTATGAAAATACGGCCGAATCAATTTGGTTTGCCAGTTTTGAAGTTTTCAAATTTGGCAAACCGAATTTGACCATTTTTAATCAGTGAATTTGAATAAGCCGAACTCCCGGTGGAACCTAACAAGGCAATTTCACCCTCATTTCCCGTATAAAGATTCTACTTTTCAGAGATTTCTTCCACAGATCTCTACAGCTCCCTAGCCTCCCACCAATAATGACATGAATCAATAGAAAAGGACATAAAAGAGGTAAACATACAACAATCACGAGATCTATGGTGGTTTGAAGGGGGAAAACCCTTTATTTAAAAAGCCGCGAGGCGCAAAGCACAAGGCGAAGAGAGGCACAAGGCGCACGAAGGCGCGCACATCTCATAGGTGAGGCGCACCTTTAGTGATAAACCTAAAAAGGAAATTATAAAGCATATTTTACACTCAAAACACATAATAATTAACAAAGTATTAGCTGCTGTAATTAAAAAATATACCTGCTGATTGTAAATTAGCTATTAAAAAATATACGACCTATTGTTATTAAAAAAATTCTGAACAATGCTAAGAAGAACAGGATCAGTAGTGAGGTTCGTCGAGAAAATAAAAAGTGCAGCAGAAGTGAGCACACAACAGAAGAGAAGACGAGATGTGAAGAAAAAAGAAGAAAAAGACAAAAAAAAGAAGAAAAAGGAGAAAAATAGAAAAATAGCAAGAGAGAAAAAGAGAAAAGGAACACGTGAAGTCACTATTCCTCATCTTGGGAGTGGGGTACAACTCAAAATAAAGTAATTAATTAACTCCCCATGCCCACTGCAGTTGGATTAAGGAACCCTAACGAAAAGTTCGAAGGAGAAGATAGGCTGCTGATCTGCCGAACTGCTTTACCGGTGACGGCTAACGGAAATTTACACCGCCAGTAACCATAGCGCAATCTGGTCGGCAGTCAACCAGTCACTGTCATGAAGATTGACCTTCTATTGTTGACTTTCACCAAATTCTGAGAATTAGGATTTAATAATATTGAGGATTTTTTATTTAGAATTCAAACTAAAGCAATTTTATGCAATCAAATGCTCGATCTTACTCAAATTTAACTCCTAAAGCATGGATAAGTTTTAACTTCTAATTTACAGAAAATTTGATGATTTCTAGTTCTGACTCAAATCTCCTCTTTCTCTCTCACGTTTTCCCACTGAGCATCCAAGGTGAATCACCTGGCGCCTCTCCGGAGGCGCGCCCCTCCTTGCGCCTCTCGTAGGTCACTTCGCCTAGGTCTTCGAATGCGATTTTCCTCACAACTGGACTCACCCCTCGCCTAGGCGCACTTTTTAAAACTAAGGAGAAAACAAATGCTATATTAGTTAATTTTAAAATTTAGTGCAAATAATAGTATGATAAATTGTGATGTGGTCCGTGTTGAACTTATCCATTCCATTCCCATGAAACCGCAACGTTTCTGCGACAGTGACCAAAACTGTATTTTCAAACCATGCACGTATCCTCTCTTTCTCTGATACAAGCAGCACTTACAATTAGCGAAAAATCTGGTTGACTCAGCATCACTTACATGACCAAACCCCAACTTCGCTTTCACCTTTCTCACAATTTCATGACTCAATTTTTACCTAGTGTTTTCGAACTCTCAACAATAACTCCTTCCTTCCTCTTGAATTCATGCTACATCAATTTTGAGTTTGACCCATATTATGTGTCCACAGTCCACACCCATGTCAGGTGGGTCGAGTCGATACATATGACCAGGGTAAAAGCCAAATTTGAGAGATTTTTAGAGAAGAGAACACAACCATAATATATAAGCCAAGTTGGAGCGTCCATTCAATTGCATCTGATACAAGCCACTTTCGTGACAATGTGGCAAAATCCATAAAAGTGTTTCTTATGTTATATTCTGGGATCATTCACACAAAACCAGCTAGAAGCTATTGTTTATATACTTGTTACCTACGAAGCATGGGTACGGCACCCAGGTACCGAATCCCGTACCGGGGACGGGGACGTCCTGGGTACGGTACGAATTCGCCTGGGATTCGTACCCAGGACGAATCCTAATACTGGGTATGGGGGTTATGTATAGGGACGGCTGAGGTCAGATCGGGGACGGGGCTGGGGACGTTTCTTAGAGTGAGCCCACGTACCCATCTAGTTTAATGAAATTTGAGAGCCCAAATTTCATTTTCTAGGGTTTCAGATTTTCGAAAAACCCAAATTCTCTCTCAACTCACCTGAACTGGGAGTACGAAGTGCTTCGCTGTCTCGCCGGACGCCGCCTCGCCGCCCGCCGTTCACCGATCTTCTCGCCGAGTCGCCGGTTTCTGACTTTCTTCTCTCTCGTTTCTTCTCCTTTCACTCGCCGGTATCTTCTCCTTTGAAGGACTGAAGGAGTGAAGGTCGACTCGGACTCGCAAAGTCGCCGGTTTTCTTCTCCGTCGAAGTCGCCGGTAAGCTTCTCTCAAGTCTCTGTTTCTCTACTTTCGAATTTTCGGCATGTTATGTTTGGCAGAATTGGCACTTGGCAGACAGTTTGGGTCTGTTTTTTTTCTTTTTTTTATGGAGGTTTGTTTGCTTTTTTTTTAGGAATAAATGCAGTAAGTTAGTGACTTAGTTTAGTGTTAGTTTATTTAGTTTAATTGAGTGTTGATAGTTGAATTGTTGTTGTGTTGATTCTGTTTTGATTGTTGAATGTTGGGTTGAATTGTTGTGTTGATTGTTGAATGTGTTTATTAGAAAAAATATGGCATCCCAATCTCAACACCAAAGTACTAATATTGGTAGCAGCACGGGTAGTGGGTCTGGTGCAGAATCAACGCAAAGTGAGGGTTTGCCTCCATTGTGGAGGTTTGTAACAAGACTTGGAAAACAAGGGGCGGTTGGTGGAACATGGAAATATAGATGTAATTTTTGTAATGAAAATCGAACATCTAGTTATTCTAGAGTTAGAGCCCATTTGCTTCAAATTAAGGGTCAAGGAATTGCATGTTGTAAGAAAGTGTCCCGTGTTAATAAACTTGAAATGCAAAAACTTGATGATGAATATGAGACTAAGAAACAGGATTCGGGCCCTAGGGAAGTTCCTTTGCCTAGTGAATCTCTTTCTCATTTGGACTCCGATTCTATATTCAAGAAAAGAAAGTCTGAAAAATCACCTATTACTAGATGTTTTGGGATTGAAACTAGGGATCAATTGGATCAAGAAATTGCAAGGATGTTTTACACGGGAGGGTTGCCATTTAATCTTGCTAGGAAGCCACACTATATGAGGGCCTTCACTTTTGCTGCCACCCATAATATAGGAGGTTACAAACCTCCTGGTTACAAACCTCCTGATTACAACAAGCTTAGAACTACATTACTTGTACAAGAAAAAGCTAATGTAGAGAGGCTTATGATACCATTGAAATCAACTTGGAGAGAAAAAGGGGTAACAATTGTGACTGATGGATGGAGTGATCCAACAAGAAAACCTCTCATTAATTTCATAGCTACTTCTAGTAATGGTCCAATCTTTCTTAAAGCTGTGAATTGTTTTGGTGAAGTGAAAGATAAGTATTTCATTGCTAATCTTATGAAAGAAGTCATTCAAGAAGTAGGCCATCAAAATGTTGTGCAAATCATAACTGACAATACAGCAAATTGCAAAGGGGCGGGGGAGCTCATTGAGAGTGAGTTTCCTCACATTTATTGGAAACCATGTGTTGTTCATACCCTTAATCTTGCTTTGAAGAATATTTGTGCGGCAAGGAATGTGAATAGCAATCATGAAACTTATGAAGAATGTAGTTGGATCGCAGAAATCCATGGAGATGCCATTCAAATTAAAAATTTCATCATGAACCACAACATGAGATTGGCCATGTTCCAAAGATTTTCTCCTCTTAAGTTGCTTTCCGTGGCCGATACTCGCTTTGCCTCCATTATTGTGATGCTTAAGAGATTTAAGCTCATCAAACGAGGTCTTCAAGCCATGGTTATAAGTAATGAGTGGACTTCTTATAGAGAAGAAGACATGGGGAAGGCAAACTTTGTGAAGGAGAAGATTGTGAATGATGATTGGTGGGACAAACTTTCTTACATTGTTAATTCACAAGGCCTATCTATGACATGATTAGGCATTGTGACACCGATAAATCATGCCTTCACTTAGTGTATGAGATGTGGGATTCCATGACTGAACAAGTGAAGCTTGAGATTTACAAGAAAGAATGTCGTCCTCATTCAGAGTTTAGTCCCTTTTTTCATATGGTTTATGAAATCTTGGTAGCTCGTTGGGCAAAAAGCAACACTCCTCTCCATTGTTTAGCCCACTCCTTGAACCCGAGGTATATATTCTTTGGCATTCTTTTTATCTTGTTATATTTATACACAAATTTATAATCTTTTTTTTTAAATATTGAAGGTTCTATAGTGATGAATGGCTACTTGGAGCTCCATCTAGAGTTGCTCCTCATAGAGATGGTGAAGTATCTCGAGAAAGAATGAAGTGCTTTCATAGATTATTTGCACTTAGTGATGATGTTGGTAAAGTAATGGATGAATTCGCACTATTCTCTATGAAGAGTGGACCTTTTGAGGATTTAACTTGTATTGAAAGGATGCATTCTATGGATCCTAAGAGTTAGTGGGCAAACTTTGGAGCTCAAACTCCTCTCCTCCAATCTTTGGCATTTAAAGTGCTTGGGCAACCTACTTCATCATCTTGTAGTGAGAGAAATTGGAGCACATATTCCTTCATTCACTCACTTAGGAGGAACAAGCTAAATCCAAGTCGTGCACAAGATTTGGTTTTCAAGCACAACAATCTTCGCCTTTTATCAAGGAATTCCGAAGAGTATTGGGAGCTTTACACTAAGATGTGGGATATTGGTGGAGATGCATTTGATTCATTGGAGGATGTTCGGTTTCTAGAGTTTGCGGAACTCTCACTAGATGAGCCGGATTTAGAAAATGAGTTGCTTCTTGAAGATTGATGTGTTGCGATGTTGCCTTATCTAAGCTTTATCTAGTTTAAGACATTAAATTTAGTTGTTGTTTTATGTTATTTTTAACTTTGAACTATTTATGTATGGATGTTTAATTTAGTTTTTTTTTTTGCCGAATCCATGCCGTACCCGTTTTTTGCAATTTTGATTTTGCCGTTTTCCGTCCCCGTCCCCGTGCAACCTAGCTTGTTACATGAGTTGTCTATGCATTGCAATTATATCCCAAGTTGAAAAATAATTACATGACAAACTACCAACCTTCAGATCAAGCACATCATCAGCATCCATAGAGTCCTGTCCTTTCCTGGGATTTAGAGCATACGGGTCCCTTAGTATGTCAATTTTGCACAGCTGAAAATCACCTGCTCCAGAGACATGAACCTAGTAGAGAAAGTTTGTATGAAAAGTATTATGACAAAAAGAAAAAGAAACAAAATTTTAAACAAGAAGAATCATGGAGAAAAAACTAGTAAAAATATTACCAGCTGGTTTACAGAAAGATTACGAGCACGGATATAACCAGTGACACAGAGGGTACACTTATCAGAAACGGAATCATGATCAAGCAATTCAAGCTGCAAAAAATTAAAGCAAAGAAACACAAAAGGTTACAATTGTTAGCTAACATTGCATCAAACTGAAAACCAGGGAACTTATTTTTATCAGAAACTATCTACTGAGAGTAAAAGTCTTGTCTTTATATGATGGAACTAGAGCACCGAAGGTCGTCGTTGCATTGGATACCCCCATAAAATATTTCAGAAAGCAAAATTCAATGTCCAGGGATTGGTGCATGATATACAAATTTTAGCAGTTCATCTAAACATATTCCAACATATAGTATAGTTGTGGGTAAATATTAGCACCTTATCATTGGAAGAATCTACACTAGTAGCAACGAGAACAATTTTGACTGACAAAGGCAAATGCATGAAAAGGCATTTTTCCACCATATGCATTTAAGGTAGCAAATAAAAAAGATTTTGATTAATATCTCCTTAATTCCAGTGAAAAAGAAACACTACTTAGAGCTCTACATCAGCACACATAAAGCGTAACATCGTAACTTCTTTATTTCCTTTCAACAATAGTCTTCAAAGACCACAACTAGCAACTGCTTAGAAATACGAATTCAAGATCAACTGGATAAAGCAATCTTCAAACCTTCTGAGAAGCAACATAAGCTCGCTGGTTTCTCCAGTGAGGAGATTTCAACTTTTGATCCTTGAAAAGGTACAAGAACTGCATCAGGAACAAATGACATGCATGTTGATATCAGTTTACTGGAAGAAAAAAATACATACATTACATGTGCAAAGTAAATACTGAACCCCAGCTAGATCCCAATACATATTACAGATAAAAGCAGCAATCACATCCATTCTACAGAGCTCACCGACATTACCTTATGGAGATCATCCTTTGTATCCGCTGGATAAAGTTTACAATGATCAGGAAATTCGGAAGTGAGACTGGAACTACAGATTTTCTTAGATTCATTTCTCCCTTTCAAGTCAATAGGTAGATCCTGAAACAAAGAAAAGTTAGTGACCAAAACATTAACAATTTCTACGAGCTGGAGTCTCGGAAACACAAACAGAAGAGAAAAAAAGGTCTACTTACACGGATCAAGACAGCAGTACTTGGTAAGCCTATGGCTTTAAACACAGAAAGGCACTGTGCTCCAAATGAATCAATATAATCAGATGAGCCATCTTCACATGGAAAGCTCGCAGATGCGACAAAAGCCACCAAATCAGCAATCTATACAAGACATGTTCACATAAAATAAAGACAAATAACCAACAAAAACATATGATTTCAAGTTACTACACACAAAAGCATTTAACTTAAGAAGATGAACAGACAAGTACCTTGGCCATATCCATGCATGAGGATAGATCACCATGAGGAGCTTTCAGCACCTACAAGCAGCAATCACAATTAGTTCTTAGTTTCTAACATCTGAGAGCTTTATGCTACAATCAAAGGAAAGGAATCACCAATCAGAAAAGAAGTAAAAAGGGCAATCTTTCTAAAGTTTCTTTCACTATTATACTTTATACCTGATAATATTTATTTACTAAAATCAATAGGCTGAAGAAAGCAAACAGTGAATACTGGTAAATAAATTTTTAACATTTCATAAGATATTCAACAAGGCACACAGCATGTGGTGAATCCAACCAATCAGTAAGGAAAACAGTACATGGGAAAGAGAGAGAGAGAGAAAAGCATGGTAAGATATTTGTATTGGTACAACCAGAATGGGTGAGGATAACTTTCAGCTTCAAGAAGACGATACTCTCCCAATACAAAAAACGTGGCAATATTTCTCAATGCCTTTCCTCGCTCTACTACTACATTTATATATCACAACTGAAACATGCTTTTATCTCTACAGTATTTTGCACATTCTCTTACTATAACTAACTGCCTATGAGTCAATAAATCGAACAGTAATATTCCAGCAAGGCAGATAACAGAATTAGCTATCACAGCAATTTACTTAAATACCCTCCTGCTGTAGGTGAAGCGAAAGGATGGGCCCCTGTGTCTGTATTCCACAGCAGAAAAAGAGGTTGAAAAAAATCAGAGCACAATACCTCGTGATAATTGTCCTATTCAGTGCAGCAGTGAGCCAGTGACATTGGATTATGGTTTCAGAAGATTGACATTTTGTAATTTTGACCAACTAAATCTATATCTTAAACATCCCTCTTAAGCATTGGGCTTGGCCTAGTCTCAAGCAGCAATCAGTTCTTAAAAAGATATCAGGTGCCTCAACTCCAGAACTACATCCACAGAACATTTTTACCTTATGTTACAGAGGCCCCTACAAGTGATACCTGAGCTACTGAGCAGGTTGTTCACTCAGCCACTTCAGGTAAGTTTTAAACATGTTTAAGATCCAGAATTATGTGGGGACAGACCATACGGACACTAAAACTTGTAGGTTCAACAATGTATTTGTGATGGATTGAAGAGCTTGAGTAACAGAGAAAATTTTACCTCTATAGACCTTAAATTAATGTTGATACTAATCTCATAGTCATATAACTAGCAGTTTATTGAAAACATTTATTTTTGTGATTAATGAGCTGAGCCTTAAACACTGAACCATAAAAATCATCAAACCCTGATGGAAAGGGCTCCCTCTAACCCAACCCAAAAGGCCTAACAACCACAAAGACACCTTTTACTTTCTTTCATAAAACATGAATTAACTCTAATCATAAGTTCATACTTCAATTGCTGAAACACTGCAGCAGGTAGTGGGATCATGATTTCCCATAAAGCTATATATTCCTCACATTCCAAATCATGTATACCATAACAAGTGCAGCTAAAGACAGAGCACATTGGAATTTCTTTCTTCTCAACCTCATATATAGCACTTTCTATTACTGTATCTTGTATCTGTTATATCAACATGCAGCCAGTCAATGTAACGAAGATCTATACAGTGACTATACACACCTCTTGCGAAGTTCACAAGTCACAAGAGTAACAGACCACAACCTCTCTCCAGCTTTCCACTCAATAAAAGTTAACAGATGAAGCGTTCTTTCGGCAAACAATATCTATTCCATCACTTAATAAAAAAAAATCCTTGAACCCTTCATAGCCACTGGAGATAGAATGAGTTCTAAATCCACATCTATCAGCAAAAGTATTCTTCAACAGGTCGGTAACCCCCACAATACCTACTACATGCCTATGTTACCTATAAATCAAGTATGGGATACGGGTACAGATCTGAGTATTTAATGTGGCAATTTTGTTGATATTCAGGATACTGGGACACTGTTCTATTTTTTTACATGGATACAAGGACGCGTCTTTTCGTGACCTACATGCTTACTTTTAAAGGTGCAAAGCGCAAGACGAAGGTAGCACAAGGGGCATGCATCCTGTAGGCAAGAAGCACCTTCATAGTTTTTTATTATTATTGTTTCGTGGGTTTTATTTCTATAAAATAAAAAACTTAAACCATTTATTAGAAGAGAGAGAGAGAGAGAGAGAGAGAGAGAGAGAGAGAGAGAGAGAGGGAGAATGGCAAAACAAAAGCTCATGTAGTGCCACAACTCATGTGCATTAGTCAGGGGAAAATAAGGAAAAAAAAATAGAGCGGAAGATTAAAAAACATAGAACTAAAAAAGAGAGAGAGAGCGAGACAGAGAGAGAACGCCAAAACAAAAGCTAATGCAGTGCCACAACTCACTTGTATTAGTCAGGGGCGAGCAAGGAAAAAATTATAGCGGAAGATTAAAAAATAGAAGTTTGACTATTTGACTCTGGAAGGTTCTTTTACACTGCAGCATATCAAAGGCAAAAAAGCCAGCAGGTGAAGATAGAAGGCAAAAAAACCAGCAAGTGAAGATAGAAGGCAAAGAAGCCGACAGATGCAGATCAAAGAAAATGACCTGCGAAAATTGACAGGCGAGAACACCAGAAGAAACAACCAGAGATGCCTCACCAGTGTTCTTTGTCATGGCCACTGAAGCGGCGGTGGCCATGCTTTTCACTAGAAAATTAGGGTTTTTCGGAATTGGGGATTTCAGTTTAGTTTTCAACTTGAACCAACTGAATGCAATTAAGATATTAAGTTAGCGAGTTTGCTCGAATTAGGTTCTTCAAGCCTGGGTAAGCTATAATTTAAAGATTTATTGTTTTCTTAAACAAAATTCAAGTCAGGTCCACTCTCTTACACCTCATCCCCAAAAATGCACAACGTGATGCACATTGGCCTCCCCAAAAAGGAGGCAAAAAGCACACGCCTGGCATCGGCTCTCGTGCATCCCCTCGCCTCACTATTAGTATTTTGGCTTGCGCCTCCACTCGCCTAGCGCCTGGGTGCGCCTTAGGCACGCTTTTCAAAACCTAGACTTCATGCATATGTAGAAGTTATCAAATTAACTATCTTCTGCCCACCTCTCTACTCCCTTATTTGGGAGGGATCCTCCTTGCTTAGAGCAAATGGGAAAAGGGAGATAGATCGTTGTTATTTTCCTTGAGGAACAGTTTCCAAACAAGAGAGATGAAATAGTAGTAGACAAAACGAAAAATGAATCACATTACAACTGTTCCAGCAACAATGGGGGTAGGCAAGAAAATTAAGCGAAAAAGTTACTTATAGTGAGAGTTAGTTGTAGTGAGAGGAATTTTAAGGGAGGAAGAGGAACAGCCAAATCATCCAGCAAAACAGAATCCTCTTTATTACATTTGGGAGAAAGCTTGCTACTCGAATCTTAGTACTTTGTAAACTTTCAACTAATTCTTGAATTTATAACTATCTCTCTTCTTCTCTCCAATCTTCGTCCTTCTCTCTCATCTTCTACTCTCTCTCTGCTCTTCTATAGTTTCTTCTTACTTACCTCTGTACATTATCTTAACAAATTTATCTTCATTTCTCGGTAAAGGTTATTCCTAAAGTAAAACTCTATTATATTACGGATTGTGAGAACATAATTATTGAGGGTAATCCGCTGCATCAAATGCCACTTGTATCATGCACTTTAACTTTATATCTTGCACAGACAACTTCAAAAAAAAATTACCCAGAAACCCTGAACTAGAACAGCACCATCTAAAGATCACTATGCATCTTGCCACTTGTTTTCTTAGGTTCATGATGTGGACATAAGAAAAAAATAAAATCTTGAAACACGAGAACAGTATTTAGCAGCATCACACACTAAAATTTCAAACTATGCAACAATATAAGAAATGCAAGCTAATTATAGGCAACTATGGCCACACGCCACTCCATACGAAAATAAATCCATTGATGTTTTAACATTTTTCCTTCGACTTCCTCTCCGTATTTAAGTGGAAACCAAATGCAAAATACTGGTAACCTTGCAATATATATTCCTTATTTCATTTTAACCAAATGTCATAGAACTCTGTATGCCACTGTCCAGTACTCACGACTTAAAACCTTTACTGGAGAAACAGCTGCAGAAGCGGACAGAACGTATCTTTAGAGTCTATATCTATGGATTTCAACTTCTAAATGACAAGTTTGCATTCCTCGTCCGGAAAGAGGAAACAAGCAACAAGACCAGTTAAACTTTTTGATGTCAGGCACACACATTAGATCATGCATGCTAGGAAAGACATAAAATTCTTGCTTCACGACAAAAAAGCAACATAAACAAACAATTTTCTAGTAACCCACATAGACCTCTACAATTATTTATCAAAGAAACAGAAACATACCGTGGCTCTCATCTTGTATTCGGAGGAGACAACGGTAGGAAATACTTCATTGCTGTATTGTGGTGATATTAATGCCAACAGATCTCTTTCGACGGAATTCAGGTCAACATGAGCAGAGAGACCGAATAAGACCTAATTACATTAAAGATTCAATAAGCTAAAACATTATAGCATTCCAAATTCTCAAGAAACCTAAATTAGATCATTCACATGAGCCTATGAAATACTCACAATAACACGAGGTGGACTTGTTGATCCACTTAATGCTCTTTTTTCATTCAAGGCAGCAGTCCGTTTTTGATCTCTTATCTACAAAGGATATAAAATATAAAAACGAAATTATGAGTAAATTCAAGATGATTAAAATTCAGGTTGTATGATTAATTATACAATAAAGAAATCAAGTTACCATATTATTACGCGAAATTCTAGCAGCACGAGCACCTTTAACAAAATTGCGGTCCGATTTTGCAGTTTGATGTTTATCTAATTCATAAAGGAATATAAACACAAGCGTAAACGAGAAAAATCCAAATGAATAAAAGGCTGAATATTAAACAAGAAAAATGAAGGTAAAAACAGTGAATTTGGGAGTACAAATTGAAAGATAAGCAAACCTTTGAGAGATGTTTTGTGAATATTGCGAGAAGATTTAGAAGCGAAACGAGTTTTATGAGATTTGTTAACTTGAGCTCGAGAACCTCCCATGGCTGCTGCTTCGCAAAAACACAAAGCATAAAACTATAACCCTACAAACACCATGTAGAGTTTGACAACAATAACTTGAATTGAAACCCTTACCTCCTTACCGATGGACAGTGAAGACCTTATTTAACTCGACTTTGTCTTGGGGTTTCAAGTTAAGGATGTAGGGTTTATAGTACGAATAACCAGACAAAGATATTATTGTTGTGAGAAATAGAGAGAGTTATGTAAATATATTAGAGAGTATTGTATTGCATTGATGTGTAAACTGATTTTTTACATTGATGTATTTATAAGCAAAGTTTTCTACTGTGCACAATTGTAAAGTTTTCAACACGGAAGAAAATTACCTGACATGCATTAAATGCAGCAAGAAAATATGGACTTCACACATATGTGAACAGTGGACTTCACACATATGTAAACAGTGGAATTGTTCATTCCACTGTTTCTCAACACTCCCCCTTGAATGTCCACTTATAAGTCATAATAGACGTTGTCTCATTAAGAATCTTTGTTAGGAAAAATCCCGTGGGAAAAACCATAACTAGGGAAAGAGTACAACTATTATGTATCCTTATATGCTTAAAATCAACTGCCTCATTAAAAACCTTGTCAGGAAAAACCCAGTGGGATAAAAACCTGATCGAAGGGAAAAAGAGTGCAGCGCATATAATACTCCCCCTGAATCTAGCATATATCATGAAGATGACGCATTCCAATTTTTCGGACTAATTCTTCAAATTTCTTCGCCGGAAGGGATTTGGTGAATAAATCTGCAAGATTCTCACATGATTGGATTTGTCGATGTTGATCGTCCCTTCCTTTTGGAGGTCATGAGTGAAGAAGAGCTTTGGTGATAAATGTTTAGTTCTGTCTCCTTTGATGTACCCTTCGCTTACTTGGGTGATGCATGCAGTATTGTCTTCGTAGATGATAGTTGGATTTGTTGTTATTGTTTCCATCCCGCATTCTTCTTGGATATTCTTGATCATTGACCTTAGCCATACACATTCCCTTCCAGCTTCATAAAGAGCAATTAATTCGCATGATTTGATGATGTGGCCGTCAAAGTCTGCTTGTGATTTCCAAGATATTGCAGTACCTCCATAAGTGAATACATATCCGGATTGAGACTTAGCCTTTGTGGGTCTGAAGGTAGCCAGCATCTGCATATCCAATGAGTGACGCATTGGTCTTGACTGATAGAATAATCCGAGATCTTGTGTTCCTCGAAGATAACGTAATAAGTGTCTGACTCCATTCCAATGTCTCTTGGTTGGTGCATTGCTGTATCTAGCTAACAAGTTTACTGAAAAAGCTATGTCAGGTCGAGTATTGTTAGCCAAGTACATTAAAGCACCAATTGCACTTAGATATGGTACTTCAGGACCAAGAATCTCCTCGTTTTCTTCTCGTGGTCTGAATGGATCATCTTTCTCATTCAGGGAACGCACTACCATTGGAGAACTTATTGGGTGGGCTTTGTCCATGAAAAAACGTTTCAGGATTTTTTCTGTATAGTTTGATTGATGGACAAAAATCCCATTTCTTAGATGTTCCATTTGCAGGCCAAGGCAAAATTTTGTCTTCCCGAGATCTTTCATCTCAAATTCTTTCATCAAGTATTTTGCAGTGCTTCAAGTTCTCTAGGAGTTCCGATAATGTTCAAATCATCGACATATACAGCAATGATCGCGAATCCTGATTTAGATCGCTTAATGAAAACACAGGGACTGATTTGATTATTTTTGAATCCTTCTTTCAATAGGTATTCACTAAGACGATTATACCACATTCTTCCAGATTGTTTTAACCCATAGAGTGATTTTCTCAATTTTATTGAGAACATCTCTTTGGGCATGCAATTTTCTGGTAGTTTTAGTCCTTCAGGAACTTTCATATAAATATCTGTGTCAAGTGAGCCATACAAATATGCGGTCACTACATCCATCAATCTCATTTGCAATCCTTTCGAAACTGATAAACTTACCAGAAATCTTAGTGTAGTTGCATCGACTACTGGAGAATATGTCTCATCATAATCAATCCCTGGCATTTGCGAAAGCCTTGGGCTACTAATCTTGCCTTATATCTAGTAACCTCATTTTTCTCATTTCGTTTTCTCACGAATACCCATTTGTACCCAACTGGTTTTACACCTTTTGGTATTTGGGTTATTTGACCGAATACTTCACGTTTTTCAAGTGATCTCAATTCTGCTTGAATTGCCTCTTTCCATTTTGGCCAATCTTTTCTACGGCGACATTCATCAACTGTATTTGGCTCTACATCATTTTCATCGTATGTCATTTCAACCGCTATCGAGTAAGCAAAAATTTCATTCAAGACAACATCTTTTCGATTCCATTGTCTCTTTGTAGAAACATAATTAATTGAAGTTTCATTGTTGTCTACGCTTTCATGTTCCTTTTCTTCTGGAACACGTTTCTCTTCATTTTTGTTTTCATCATGCTCTGTTGGGAGATTTATATTAATTTCGTTCGTTGTCTCCCCTTGCCTTTTCATTTTTCTCGGTTTTAAATCTTTAGAACCGGGTGGTCTGCCACGTTTTCGACGTGCTATTGACTCATTTTCAATTGCCTTATTGTCATTAGGAATTTCAATCCGTTCCGGAGCATTCGCAGCAGGTACATGTGACTTTGACTTTCTTAGAATCTGTGAATGCATCTGGCAATTGGTTTGCAATACTTTGCAGATGAACAATTTTCTTGACTTCTTGTTCACATGAATTTGTTCTCGGGTCCAGAAACGACATTTGCGATGCGTTCCATGTAATTTCCGATTTTATATTTTGTGGGTCCACTTTCTCTCCCCCTAAGGATGGGATAGTACTCATTAAAATGACAGTCGGCAAATCGAGCCGTAAATAGATCACCAGTTGTTGGCTCTAAATATTTGATAATTGATGGAGATTCAAATCCAACATATATTCCCATCCTTCTTTGTGGACCCATTTTAGTACGTTGGGGCGGAGCAATAGGTATCAGCGCACCCAAAAATTCTCAAATGTGAGATATTCGGTTCTCGACCAGATACTAATTGTAATGGTGAGAATTTGTGATAGGCGTCGGCCTTAATCTTATCAATGTGTGCATGTAATATAGCATGACCCCAAGTAGTAGATGGCAATTTTGACCTCATTATTAATGGTCTTGCAATTAATTGTAGTCTTTTGATTAATGATTCAGCAAGACCATTTTGTGTATGTACATGAGGTACAGGGTGCTCAACAATAATCCCAATAGACATGCAATAGTCATTAAATGTTTGGGATGTAAATTCCCCAGCATTGTCTAATCTTATTTTCTTTATTGTATGATCTGGGAATTGAGTTCTTAATCGAATTATTTGAGCCAAAAGTTTTGCAAATGCAACATTTCTGCTTGACAGAAGGCTCACATGTGACCATCGAGTAGAGGCATCAATTAATACCATGAAATAACGAAATGGTCCACATGCAGGATGAATAGGCCCACAAATATCTCCTTGAATTCTTTCTAAAAACATTGGAGATTCAGTGGCAATCTTATTTATAGATGGTCTGATTATCAATTTGCCAAGTGAGCATGCAGAGCATGTTAATTCATTTGACCGAGGAATTTTGACATTCTTTATAGAGTGTCCATTTGAGTTTTCAATGATTCTATGCATCATTCCTGTGCCGGGATGGCCTAATCGGTCATGCCATAGAGTAAATGATTTTCTATTATCTAACTTCTGGTTAGATATCATATTAATTTCAATCGGACGTATATCTATGCGATATTCCCGAGGAAATTGCTGGCAATTTTTCATAGATGTATTTCTTGCCGTTTTCTCTGCCGTTAGGCATATGAATTCCTCTTTGTTCACCGTCATTGTTTCCAAATGGTAACCATTCTGACGTACATCTTTGAAACTTATGAGGTTCCTTCGAGATTTACTCGAATATAATGCGTCATTAATTATCAATTTTGTCCCATTTGGAAATATAATGCAGCTTTTCCAGAGCCTTCAATTAGCTTGGCTGTCCCAGAAATTGTACTAACATTTGCTTGGAATATTGTAAGTTTTGAAAAATACTCTTTATTTTTCAATATGGTGTGTGTTGTCCCACTGTCCAGGAGACATTGTTCTTTGTTCCAACTTCTGATGAATTCATATCTTCATAAATAATAAATACGATGATTAGTATAAGAAAAATAGTATTTTTATTAATAATAAAGGAAACAAATACATGAAAGTGGATATTGAAGCAGTTTAAATAAACTAAGCACATTAATCGATTGTGATCTAAACAAACTTATTTTCAACTTCAGCATCATCCATAAAAAAATCTGAAACATCAAGGCTGGGCATGGATGTAGTGGCTTCATTAACAAAGTTTGCTTCAGCATTTTTTCCTTTGTTTTTTATTGAAGCTTGATATAGATCTACCAAATGTTTGGCAGTACGACATGTGCGGCCCCAGTGCCCAGTCATGCCACATCTATGGCAAGTATCATTTCCTTTATAGGACGTCTGCCTCTGATTTCCAGATGATTGTCCCCAATTTTTATCAGAATGTTTAAAATTATTATTCTTGGGGAAAATCGGCCTCTTCCACGTCCACCCTCGGCCACGGTAATTACCACGTCCTCTCCCACGACCGTTGTAATTACCGCGTCCACCACTATGTATAGCATTTGCTTCTGGTGGATTAGAGCTTTCTATTCATTTATCTCATGAGTGGCTGAAGACCCCGTAGGTCTAAGATTATGATTTTTCAGCAAAAGATCATTATTTTGTTCAGCCACAAGTAGTACTGAGATTAGCTCAGAGTACTTTTTGAAAGCTCTGAACCTGTATTGTTCTGCCAATATGATATTAGAGGCGTGGAAAGTGGAGAGCGTTTTGTTTATCATTTGCTCTTCTGTGATGGGATGATCACAATATCTTAACAATGATACAATTCTAAACAATGTTGAATTGTAATCACTGACCGTTTTAAAATCCTGGAACCTCAGATTGGTCCAGTCATAATGTGCCTTTGGGAGAAGCACATTTTTGTGATGCCCATATCTTTCATTTAGGCTATCCCATAGTTCTTTTGGATCATCCACAAGTAGATATTCACTTTTTAAACTTTCATGTAAATGATGTCTTAGGAGGACTAAGGCTTTTGCCTTTTCTTGTACAGTCGCAATTTTAACTGATGCGGTGTTGTAGTTGCATCCCCTTGTTGGGTTGTCACATCTTTAATTGTATGTTCCAGTCCTTGGGCCTTTAAATTCATTTGGGCGTCCACCGTCCATTCTAAAAACTTTTGCCCAGATAGATCTAGTATGTTAAATTGTCTTTTCACTAGATCTCCCATTCTTTTGACTACAAATAGGTAAATATTTGAAATTAGTAATGATGATAAATCACATATATATATTATCTCCCCCTGATTTATATCATTATTATTATAGATAAATAATACAAACA
This sequence comes from Beta vulgaris subsp. vulgaris, assembly GCF_026745355.1. NCBI lineage: Eukaryota > Viridiplantae > Streptophyta > Magnoliopsida > Caryophyllales > Amaranthaceae > Beta > Beta vulgaris. The sequence continues at coordinate 16,745,697 of NC_079202.1, forward strand.
AAAAAAAACTAAAATAGCGTCAACAATAATGAAGCTAAGCAAAAAAAACAAGAAAATACCAAAAATAGAAACAAAATACAACAAGTGAATAAACAAAAAAAACTTCCTAAAATGCACTTAAAGACAAAAAAAATTGATATTCATGTGCATTTTTCGCCATTCTTCCGGGGGAAATTTTTTTTTTGTCTCCTATTTATGTATTAGGAGATATATCATTAATGCCATGAGGAGGAAAAAGAAACCGGCTATAAGAAATAAGTAGAGTTTTATTTTCCTAAAATCCTCTTCAAAAGAGGAAGATGAGGGTGGAGGACGGTTGTCGTCGGCGTTAAACATGGTGGCCGGAAGGTTGAGGAAGAAGGAAAAAAAATTTGTGGGTTTAGAGAAAAAAAATCGGAAGAAGATAAGGGATATGTGGTGAAAATGGGGATGGTAATCCGCTTTTATAGAGGGTTATCCCTAACTGTGCAGTTCATATACAGTTAAAAAATATACAACGCAATAAAATTCTAATATTGACAAATATATATTAGAGCATGCTAGTAAATTGGTAATATAATATATGTAACTATAAATGCAAAAAAGTAGAAGATTAGAGACAATAATATATAATAATGTTCTGAATGCTTGTTCCCTGCATACATACGACATTATTGCACATATAAGACATAATAATGCTATCACTTCACTAGGCCGTCCATATAGGTGGCAATAAAAAAATTAACCTGTCCATATAGGCGGTTTAAGAGCAGATAAAATAAAATAACGTAAATAAAATGTCCTTGCCCTCCATGAAGGTGGCGTTAAAATTATTTGTTTTCTGCGTTAGTAGTATGATGACGTTTACTACTAGTTTCTTCCTGTTCATCTCTATCTCTTTTATTACTGGGCGGAGGTTGATTTTCAGCTGGTTGTATAGGAGGGTTATTATTGGTGTTGGGAACAGGGGTTTGTGGGTTTTCTCTGGTATAGTATTTGTACCGTTGTTACGGTTACTGGGTCGGGGCTGTATTACAGTTCCCCTCGCTGGGTTGGTAGTGAATGGCACATTGTTTCGCTCTATCCAAAAAAAATACCCGAGACAGAGACATTGTGTAAAACAATGTTAATCCCGTTACTTTGTTGGTCCATGTTCGGGTAGTAAAAGGGTTGGGCTTGGAGAAAAAAAATTTAAACTTAAAAACAAAATGGATGTAAAAATTTTAAAGATACCTTAAAAAAAATTTCCGGTAGAACACTCGTGCTGATAACGTGTTGTGAGAAATAGAGAGTATTGTATTGCATTGATGTGTAAACTGATTTCTTACATCGATGTATTTATAAGCAAAGTTTCTACTGTGCACAATTGTAAAGTTTTCAACACGGAAGAAAATTACCTGACATGCATTAAATGCACGCAGGAAATATGGACTTCACACATATGTAAACAGTGGAATTGTTCATTCCACTGTTTCTCAACAATTATCAATATAGTACGAATCTATATCTATTTTATATAATACTATAAAGGAATAAGGATTTGCTTATGTGGCAAGAGCAAATTGAATTGCTGATGTGTTAATCCTTTATGATATCTTTTACAATTTTTTGTCACGTGTATTTGTATTTAAATATTTCTGTTATGCATTATTTTTTTAGGCATATAATTGGAAAGCTATTTAAGAAAGTTCTCTCTTATGGAATGTAAATCAACTAAATTTTAGGAATCGATTGCTATTAATTAGTAATTACTTATGCATCATAAAACTAGACAAAGAGATTATTAATATAGTACGAATCTATATCTATCTATCTATATATATATATATATATATATATCTAAAGTAAAATCCTTGAGGCCACGTGTCGTTCAGTTAGCGATTTCAATCCCACGTGGCATGACGTGGCATGCTCCTTTGATCAGTATTCCTCGAAGCTCAATGAGGGTGTCCACGTGTCACTCGAATCAAATCATATGTAATTGACGTCAATTAAGGATTTTAATTGATACGTAATCTACATAATTAAGGAAACGTTTATTGGAATAACGTAATCTATGTCGACCAAGTTGCACGTGAAAATTAGAAAAAAAAAAGAATATCAATCACGATATTAATTGAGAGATTTTCGCATAAATTATGGAATCAATCAAGGAAATCTGAATATCAATAACAATATTATGGAAACAATAAATTATCGAATCAATTAGGAATCAATCATGGTTGTAATTGATAATAAACCAACCAACCATGCTAATATTAAGGAAACAATTTTACATTACTATAATTACAAATAAAAAAAAACAATAAATTGGTAATTATACTCGGCCATAGGTAGTATAAATATCAATGGTTCTTTGGCTTTGTCTCACCACACCACAACCCAAACTACCGTATTTTTTAAAATTAGAGGACACTCCAAATGACGTTTTTAGGATGGTCATGGCACACCATAAAACAATTTGTTCGATTCTTATTCATGCGCTTTTATGAGATTAGTTTCAAAAAAAAGACTAAATCAAAACCAATCTAATACTACACGTGATATGTCCGTAATTGAAGATGTAATTCAAGAAGTCCCATGTGAAGCACAATGCGCCTCAATTGAAGATACATGGCATCCGAAATTGGCACATTCTAATTTCTTTGATGTTGATGCAATGGTGTTAACACTATTTCGTTCGGGTCGTCTTTTGAGTCATAAAGTATCAACTGAATTCACGCATGATATATGTTATGATTCGCCTATATGGGATACTATTGAAGACGTATCTTCATCAAAACCTCGGTTTAGGGTCTACTTGGATTGTGATAACATGATGTTGTACTACCTACACACTTTACCTCCAAGGATTCATAAAGTGTGCCATGTGTGTTTCGAAGAATTGACTTTGGTCGACGGAAATCTTCTTCAATTAAGTAGAAATAAAACTTTATTGTATTATATTGCAAGGAATGATTAGCAAGTTGTCTTACATACTCTTTTATATTAATGTAGTATGTTAATTTTCTTAATTGAATTACGAAATAAGTGCAATTAGAGTTGTACTATTTATTTGTCAATCTTATTATAAATAAAAAGTGTTTGCTATTATAATCACGGTTGTGATTAATACATGCAATAAATTCAAGCTTTTAAATACCGACCAATGCATGCAAGCCATTAAATTTTATCTACCACCTAATGCATGCAATACATTAATTGATAATTTTTTTGCCTATAAAAAAGAATGTAAAGAATCCGGTTATCATAACCCCTCTTGCTTCCAAATCGTTTTTAAAATTTCCAAGCTAAGTATCCTTCTAATTTCTGAAAAAACAACTTATTTCATGAAATGGATCCTAAAATTGCAAAACATGTCAATGATATTAATGAGTCTATGTATGAATTTTTTGAAGCATGGTCTGCCATTGATGAGGAGATTGCGAAATCTCTAAAAGCACTAGAGAAATTAGAAGAAGAGGAAGAAATGGAAACCATGGGTTATGTTGGTATGATTATCTCCTTTCGTAATAAGATTGAACTTGCAACAATAGAAGCAAAGGAAAGAGTTCAGTATTTGGATTCCCTAATAAATGATTAATGTACTTAAACGTGTGTACCAATGGGGATGAAAAGATGAAATCATGTCTTGAAGAATGAAGTATTCAAGTTTTCTTTCTCATGTATTGTTTTGCATTTCCGTATTAAATATGTATTCCATATCTCTATTTATTTTTCATGGTCATGAATTTTGTTTATTAAAGAAAAAGTCTTGCAGTACATGACTAAATTGCTTAAGTGGAATTTCATAGTAATTAATTTTAAATATGTATTATGTATATCTCTTTAGTTATCATGGTCATGAATTAAGTTCAATCAAGAAGAAGTAAAATATAATGCATAATTTTTTTTTTTTCGGATATATAAAAAAAACGTGACTACAATTTAAATCTAACATAATTATTTGTATATTTCGATCTAAGAATGTACATATCACCGTGGGATACTCTTATGTGTGTTAAAGATTTTGATTTGATTTACCTTTTAATATATTGATTCGTTACCAGTTTAGAAACGAAATATTCCAGTGAATTTTTTTTGATTGATTCCGAAATTAAGTGATTTCAAGCGACACATACTTTTATATGCAGTATTGTTTGTCTTATATATATTGAACATACAAAAAAGTTGTTTTATTCTCTTTTGTGAAATGGATCCTCATGTCAATAAGGTGCGAAAAAATGAATTCACATTGCTAAATTCTTTGATGAGGCAAGTTCACGTTCAAAATAAGGAAATAGGTATATATATATATACTGCATTTTATTTTTTTTTCACACGATTTTTTTTAAACCTTAATTTTTTACATTCTGTTAAAACATTCTTGCTTAAATAAATCCTTTTTCGATTTTTAATCACAGTATAGCTCAAAAAAAAAAAAAATCGTTCAACGCATGCTATGTAAATAAGAAATCTATATCTTATATCTGAATTATGATAATTCTTTTTTTAAATTTTTACAAATATATATATATATATATATATATACATGTTATATATATATATATATATATATATATATTAGATATATAGATACTATCTAATGTTATAAATGATTTTTAATATTTTTGGTTACATTCATGTAATTTATGTTGTTATCCATATAAAGTTATATTCGATGTCACAACAATTTAGAACTATCAATTTTCGCCTCTTTGTTCTATTTGATTTTTTCTTTATTTTTGTCCATGTTTAGAATTAGTTGTATCATAAATTTATATGAATGTGAAAAAAGTCAATCTTCGTAAATGTGTAATTCTTAAAAAATGACATGTTAGGTGTTGTTGGAGTGCTCATCTATATGGGACGTGTTCAATCAAAATTTAATAGACAAAGCAAAAAACAATATATCATACTAATTGACAAGAGGTAGTTTTATAATTATGTGATTTATATTACATGTAATTGTATTTATTTTTGTTTTTTTTGCCATAATTAATATATTGATTCGTTCTTTCTACTTATATCAGTTATACTGCTATGAAATTATGCGTTGTCGACAATTTTTTTGACCATTTAGAACAATTAAGTTCTGACCTATTACAAGACGCTATGGTTGTTTTAGCAAGAGGATTGGTTTTGAAAAATGACGACGGTAAGCATAAAATTGTATTATTTAGGTAACATATGTTTACATTCTGTATTTAAATTACTTTTGTCTTTTTACTACATTTCATAGGCATTTATTTGCAATCTGTTGAAAACACACAAATCATGATCAATCCTAGGACAAAGATTGCAAGCAAACTAAAACAATGGTAAGCTACTATGTATACTTACATGCGATTTGATCATTTTTTCAATCATGTGAAACTTAATGTGTTCGCTTAAATACATGTTTTGATTGGGTTAATTAGGTTTCGTAACGATCAATTTGTCCGACACAAGACAATATGGATAAATAAGACTTCTCTTCCGCTCAATAGATTACTATGCATCTCAAATTCAATGCGTTTATCCATTTCTGAGTTTCACAAATACAACGGAGTATGTCCTATCTGATATTTACTTTTTTATATCTTATATTTGTTCGTTTATATTTATATAGATATGTAAATTAAATTCATTGTTTCATTGTAGGGATGCAAGTGTAGGGTTGTTGGGAGAATAAATGATATTAATAAAGTAAATAGTTCGAATTCCCTATTCATACATTCAAAATTAAGGATATAAGGGGCATTAAGTGTTGGACTATCTCACAAGCAAACTTTTAATTACAAATGTCCACTCTTGATCTACCAAAACGAACTGAAGAGGTATGTATGTTAATATTATAAACTTCTAGGATACAACTACAACTTTGTAATATAAATTTCGCTTTATCGCTAATGATTGTTTTTGTAGGTTAAATACATGGACAACCTACGGACCAAACTGTTCTCTCACATTGGAGATGCATATGTTTTCGTACTTGAAGCGACATTGCTATGTTTTAAATCTAAAGTTCATGAAGTTGTGGATGTTACACACGTTTACTGGGCGGAAGAGTGTGCTTATCAATTTACTTGCAACAAATTGATCACAAAATATAATTTTTATGTATTTTATTTGTTATTTAAATTTTCTTAGTTACAAAGTGTTTCAATTATAATGTAAGTTTACTACTTTTTGTTATGCGTTATTAATTATGTAATTCCACCACTTCGTTTATGTCTTAAATCATAATAGAATGAAAATTTAATACCAATAAAGCGTTATATATATATATATATATATATTATAATATATATATATATATCATATATAATCGTATTTATATATTCCGGTTATTAAATTGATTTATTACCAAACACTTAAAATAATTTGTTATGTAGTGCAATAATTAATATTGGACGTATATATAAAACAACCATATACAATTATTATTCACGTTTTTAATAAAAAAAAATATAGTAACTGGCGCCAATTTTTTAATTAAATTTAGAAAAATTTTCCTAAATTAAATAGTGCACTAATTGGGGTAGTTTTAAATTTGATAGTTACGAAATGTTGGTAGGTGTTGCCAATAAGTAGTGACTTTCCATTTTGTCAAATATTATTGCCAAAAGACACAACCATTTATAAAAATGTAAATATATATAATATATATACAGATTTATATATGCCGGTTAGAGAATTGATATCTTACCAATGCTAAAATTAATAAAGTGAATTATTACATTAATGGCTGTATATTTAAGTAAATTTCAAATAACTATATACAATCATTAGTCACGTTTTTTTTACAAAAAACTAGTATATGGGCCCGGGCGATGCTCCGGGTTTTCTCTATGCTACAATTTAGTACTCCCTCCGTCCCAAAATATAGTTCCCATTTCCCTTTTTTCACGATAATTTATGCAAGTAGAATCTAGTAGGGATAGTAATGATTTTTCATTTATTTCAATAAATGTTCTATGGGAAAAGATGATTTTAAGAGAGAGAGTGGAGAATAATTGGTAGAAAAAGCATTAATTGTAACATTTTGGTTGAATAAACAAAGGAAAAAACAAATTTCAAGAAGAAAATAAATGATGGGACACGGTTTTTCTAGACAAATTACGAAAAAATGTCGAACTAAATATGGAAATGGGAACTATATTTTGGGACACGCAAAATGGAAATGGGAACTATATTTTGGGACGGAGGGAGTAGTAGTTAAATAAGTCATCTCATTTCCATTTGAAAAAGTTATCTCATTCATTATATAGATTTTAAAAGTTTTCCATTCATATATCATTATTAATTTTGATTGAAAAAATAATAATGGTATGGTGGAGTAATGGTTGGATCTCTTTATTTCATACTTGAGGTTGTGGGTTCGAATCTTCACGTCAACAATTTTTTATTTTTACTATATGAGAAAGACATGGATAAAATATTGAATGAGGGATGGTGACACATGACACAATGAGGGATGGTGACACGTGGCACATATATGTTCTTAGGAACGCCTTTTAATATATTAGTATAGATATAAACGGCCGGCTTTTTTTAAAATGAATTTCCTACTAATTCCTATATTAAAATATCATTACTTGGGATATATATAGATATTTGGCAGTTACGAAATGTTGCTATGATTTGATTTTAATTTGTGACTTTCCATTGTCTCAAATATTATTGCCAAAAGACACATCTTTTCATTTTCTTCAAGCATGCCTTTTTTATGAATGTTATATATATATAGATATACAATTCATTCAACCAAAATACATCCTCCAAATTAAAATTTCGATTTTTTTCATTCTCACACTCTCAAACATGGAATTCCCAAATGCAAAGAAGACTAACATTGTTCATTCCCTTCCTACTGAAATTATTATTGAAATTCTTTCACGCGTTGGTGCTGCAAGTGCTCCTGATTTATTTGCATGCAGATTAACGTAAGTTTTATATTTAAGATTTCTTTTGTTTATACGGGATTTAAATTTACAAATTATCATCTTATGAAATTTAATTTGTTTTCAGTTGCAAGGCTATTAATAAAATGTCACACGATGAGAAGATATATAAGAAGATTTCTTTCGAACATCTGTACATGCATTCGTTGCGTAATGATGAAAATAAATCAAAGTTCTTTGATTTATGCTTGCAATACAAGAACCCAGAAGCACTCTTGCGTTATGGCATGGTAAAGTTGTTTACTATTGATTAACGAAATTTTAACGCATGTATATATATTTTTTTTTTATATTATGAAGATAACTAACTATTTTTCTATAGGTACAGTATTTTACATATGTGTTGTTAGATGAAGGGTTGAAAACCATCGACTTGGCACATGCAAAGGGCAATGTGTTCGCCACATATTTATTGGGACTTTTGCTTATATGCAATGTAGATGAAGAACGCAAAAAGAGGGGTGTATCGTTATTACTAAGTGTTTTTCACCAGCATCCAATAGATGAAGTGGTTCAATTAAGAGGAACTTTACGAGATATGATGGTGTCCCTTTGGTTAAACAATAACATTGTTTGTGAGTCAGATGAATTGGTAAAGTGTGATCAAGGGCACCTTCATGCATATGACAACATTGTGGACAAATGGGATTACTTCGCATGGCGTCCTGATGATCTCAAAAATTTATGTGATGCATACTTATGTAATCGCGAAGCAGCCTTTTTTCTACGCTTGCTTCACTAGATTTTCTTAGATATGAAATAGTTATTTTAAGTTTTTGCTTTATATACATTTGTAGTTTAATTTTCAATTGTATTAAAGTTCTTTTCATAATAAGAGTTTTAATATCAATAAGATAAGTTTTTATTAATCTTATATATTTTCCATAGTAAATGATAATCATTTTTGTTAAGTTATGATAAACTTATATTCAGTTTGACCACTTATCAAAGCAATCTATATATATTTAGATTAAACACTAATAATCAAAACTTATAAATGGTTGATTTAAATTTCAGATTTTGTTGTTTATTAAGGCACACTTATAATTGTTTAAGTCTAAATAACGTTAATTTAAGTAGTTGGAAAATATACGATTCAAATATATACTTACCTATATATGGAGTGAATAATTAATTTGTAAGTAATGTAGTCAAATATTATTGTTACGCCAATTTAGGTAAAGGTTGTGCATTATATGTCTTAAATTATTTTTTTTATCTATACAAAAAGAAAATTACGATTTGTGGGCAATGATTTTACAAGAGCTATACTTATGTCACTAATGATACCATTTTTCGTAATAATTGAATTTTATGAATATATGGTTTATTCAAAGTACAATTATACTAAATATATTAGTAATTGATTAGTTGATTATCTGATGTTAGGAATATACGCATAGATTTGCGAATAAATGTCCTATATTTTTTGAATGAATACATTAATTCAGAAGGAATCATGGTACTATTATTTTTTTATTGATATTTATATTTAAGGAAGATATGTGTTACTCGAAGTTAAATTAGGCTAGATATGTTATTAATTAGGGCAGTTTATTATTGAGTGATTTAATGATTTAAATGAATGTAACAACTCATTATAAGCAATTAAGAAATCGGTGATTAAGATTATCATATTTTTACAAAAAAAAAAAAAATTTGATTAGGAAATCGGTTATTAAGATTGTCAATGATTATGAGATATTCATATTTTAGGTAAGTGATTTCTAAAATCACTGTACGAATATATTCAAATCTTCTTTTGTTGATTTTTAGTTAATTCAGAAGGAATCATCATAGTATTATTTGTTAAAAAATAAAGTAATAATAATGATACAATTATGCGTAATAGTTGTATTTCAGGAATATATGGGTAACTCGAAGTTAAAATAGGCTAGAAATATTGTTAATCGATGTAGTTTATGATATGATTTTGAGTGATTTAATGATTTAAATGAAGGTAATAACTTATTGTAAGCAGTCTTATAATTGGTGATTAAGATTGTAATTGATTATGATATATTCAAATTTTAGGTAAACAATTCCTACAATCACTATACGATTATATATAGATAATATTTAGATCTCAACGTTAATTCAGAGGGAATCATGATACTATTCTTTTTTTTTAAAAAAGTATATAATAATACAAATTTTCCTAATAATTGTATTTCATGATTATATAGATTACTCGATGTTAAAATAGGATAGATATCTTACTAACGTGAATACTAATTCGTAAATACCATTTACTTCACTTTATATAAATACACACTGAGCTCTTACTCCTAATCTTAATTCATATTTGTTTGAAAACCCGTTTATTCCATCTTTCATTCATTCGAATATTTTCCTACACAAATGGCATCCCGAAATGATGCACCTGTTAAAAAAATATTTAATGTTTCTGATTTGGTTAAGGGAACAAAATATATCACTATTGAAGTCCGGATAATACGGGTTTATGAGAAGCCAAATTTTACGAACAATCTGGAAGCTGGTAGCATTGAAATGATTTTGATGGATGTACATGTAAGTGATCTTTAATTATATTATATATATAGATATTTGTATTCGTTTCTTTTACTAATAGTCAATTATATTATATGTGTTCATAGGGTACAAAAATACATGCCAGTATTCGAAGGAACCTAATTGTTGCTTTTTGGCCTAAGATTGAGGAAGGAGGATTTAGACATATTTCAAATTTTTTGCTACGTGATAATGCTGGATACGAGCTAACAACGCAACATAAATTCACCATATCAATGAATTATGGATCGTCTATAGTAGACTGCAATCCTTTGGATATCCCACTATATGGTTTTGAATTTGTTCCATTTGGTGATATTTTGGCCAAAAAAGGTTCTGATGTTTATCTCATTGGTATGTTTATTTTGTTCTATAATCATTTCCTTTATTTCTATGATTTTTAGTTTATTTTGAAACGTACACCTTAAGTTATAATTTTTTTTAAAAACAACATATAGATATAATTGGGCAAGTGACTGCGTATGGTGAACTAACCAATACCGCTAAATCGAGGTGCATGACTATTGAGCTGATGGACACAAAGTATGTGTATATACATTATTAATTATTGACTATCTTTTTTGGGACAATTTTTAAAATTTTATTCAAACTTTAATATAACAACTTATGAAACTTTTCATTTGTATTTCTAATTAGGAATGACAACCTAACATGTGTTCTATGGGGCACATATGCTGATGAGATGATAAATTACATAAATGCTGAGGGAGCTAATGGTGCAATTATAGTCATCTTACAGTTTGCAAAACGAATCATGTATAAAGGTAATTCCTACTTTTATGTAATCCACGCTTAGATTTGAATTTTTGTATTAAATATGTATTAGCTTTTTAATTTTCGTATTAGATTTGTAATAGATTTTATTTTCGTACTAAATATGTATTAAATATGTATTGAAGAATCAAGAAAAAGTAAAATATAATGCACCAGTTAATTTTTTTTTCCGGATATTTTTAAAAAAGTTACTAAATTGTATATTTACCATAACTGCTTCGTATGTTTTTAACATAAATTAGATTCAATTTTAGTTATTTAAATTTTTATTGTGTTATAGATATTAATTTGTCTATCTGTTTTTTTATAATAGGTGGTGTTCGTGTTCAAAATTCTCGATATGCTTCAAGATTGTTCATTAACACACAACTATCTGAAATTATTGCTTTTAAAGATAGGTAAGTTATATTAATTTTCAATTTAATAGATGATATATCAGCCACATTTATATAATTAAACATTTATATAATTAAAGTTTTACTGATGATCAATGTTATATATCAATTACCCTACTTAACACTCATAAATACAACAAAATATATTTCATACAAGTATAATCCTTTGTTTTATCATGCAACCATGTATTAGAATATCATGTAATTGTATGTTATCTACCACAATAATATAATTTGAGATTCTGTAACTACATCTAATTATTTGTATAGAACAACACATTCATTACACTAGTGGAAAAATGAAGAAGGGCTGCGCTAAAAAAGGCATGTAGGGCTGCACTTTTTGACAGCAGCCCTTTCAGTAGCAGCCCTTCACTTTTTAAGTAGGGCTGCGCTAGAAAAGCGCAGCCCTTAAGCTAGAAGGGCTGCGCTAGTTAGGAAAAAGCGCAGCCCTTCTAGCCCAGAAGGGCTGTGCTAGTTAGGAAAAAGCGCAGCCCTTCTGGGCTAGAAGGGCTGCGCTTTTTCCTAACTAGCGCAACCCTTCCTACCAAAAAAAAAATTTAAAAAATTTTTTTTTTTTTTGTCATTTTTTTACTCATAATCTCACATTTTCTGAAATTAAACAGAAGAGAAGAGAAACGAAACGAAATACTAAACCCAAAACAATAAAAAGAATGAAACGAAAATGAAAAAAAGGAACAAAAACTAATATACAAAGAGAAGTATACAATAAGTATACAAGAAGTATACAAGAACATTAATCAAAACAAAGATGAAAATACAAGAAATTATATACAAAGAGAAGTATACAAGAACATTAATCAAAATAACAAAGAGAAGTATACAAGAATAACATTAATCAAAATAAACAAAGAGAAGTATACAAGAATAACATTAATCAAAATAAACAAAGAGAAGTATACAAGAACATTAATCAAAACAAAGAGAAGTATACAAGAACATAACATTAATCAAAACAAAGAGAAGTATACAAGAACATTAATCAAAATATATAAACAAAGAGAAGTATACAAGAACATTATAGATCTGAAAATACAAGAACTACAACCTAATAATGTTTAAATATATAAAACAAAACCCAAATACATAATTTAAGGGAAAAAAAAAATTCGGAAAAACTTAAAATGGGTATTTGGAGGCTTAAACGAACTCGGATGGCTTAAAAAGCCTAAACGTCACGGCGTAGCGATGTGTTTGACTCGTTGGCCCGTTCCGCTTCCGAAAAGGTGTCACAATAGGCAATCGGACTCCGTCGCCATGTTTAGCGCAAATCATTTCAAGGTTTTTGTCGCAAATGTTTATGGGAGTTTTTGAGAGAGAAGAGAGGATGAGAGAGAAGAGAGGATGAGAGAGAAGGAGGAAAGGAATAATGAGGACGTGAGAGAGGAGAGAGAATGAGGGATAATATATTTGACGAATCCCGCTCAATATTTCAAAGCCCGCGATTCCGAAATTTTAAATTTTTTCAGGAAGGGCTGCGCTTTTTTTAAAAAGCGCAGCTCTACTAAGCAGAAGGGCTGCGCTTTTTAAAAAAGCGCAGCCCTTCACTTAGTAGGGCTGCGCTTATTTAAAAAAGCGCAGCCCTACTAGTGAAGGGCTGCGCTTTTTTAAAAAAGCGCAACCCTTCTGCTTAGTAGGGCTGCGCTTTTTTAAATAAGCGCAGCCCTTCACTAGTAGGGCTGCGCTTTTACGAAAAGCGCAGCCCTTCCTGCGCAGCCCTTTATGTTTTTTCCCCTAGTGTTAGCAGTCAATATAATTGTACTTAACCATGTAGGTGAACTATGAATATGACTTTATTTTGTTCCACCTAATAATATCAAATACAAATAAATAATTATTACATTTAAAATTAACAACAAATTACATCGCTTTAAAATATTATTTACATATAGCAATAAACTAATATTAGTGGAATAAAAATAGTTATCCATTAATAGTAACCAACATGGTTAAGTATTATTATTTAATTTATTATACCAATTAAATATATGTTATGGATCACATAGCAAGCGTTGTATTGATAGTATTAATATAAATGTAATTTATGTTGTGTCATATAAAGTTAAAGAAATTATACC